>NW_026875082.1:0-171461 GCF_032173495.1 Musca vetustissima
CTCGTCCGATTGTTGTTTAAAATTATTTCAGTGGAGGATCTTTGGCCAGAACTCAAGCGCCGGCCATTGTGATGGCGTGGGCCGCCATAACTGCCAATGGTCGCTCTCCGCTCGTATTAATCGACCGTGGCATAAGAATAAATGTCGAATATTATCGCGAAAATATTCCGGAGGGTGTATTAAAGGCTTGGGCACGCAAACATTTTGGCAAAGGTGACCAATTCGAACAAATCTAAACTTATTCTAAAATTTGATGCTATTTTCGACATTTTTGATTTCATTCAATAAAATTAAAAAACAAAAGTTTGACTTTGTTGCAGTCACATATAAAGACCCCGACCTTTGTTCGGTAATTTAAAGAATTTAGTCACCTTTTCCAATCAAATCGATGTAGATTGGCATTCGAAGTTTTTTGTTGGAGATAAAAATATTTGCAGAATATTTTCCATATCGATCATTGTTTTGATATTACCTCTATAGAAAGTTCCCCTCCCCAATTTCGTAATTTTGAAGGTCGCATTCTTTAATAGCAAGTATTCTTTAATAGCAGATAACAATGTTGGTTATCAGGTGACCATACGATCCGAATCACACCTTCGGACTAAAGGGTGCGCATATCAGAAGTGCATGACAATAAGGAATAAGCAAGACTTAGATTCGCGAATGAATGCATTACTAATTGTTCTTAATAGCCTCTAGGGAGTGTAGATAAAATATAGGACCATTTTCGGGACTTTATATGTGAGTGTTATGCCATAGAAAATTGATGTCAGAAGCAATCGAAATTTCGAACTACAGAATCTCAAGGTGAAAAATTAGGTTTGGACATTGAACATAACGAAATCCAACAAAATATAAACCAGTAAGGAAAATAGTAAAGTCGGACTGGGCCGACTATATGATACTCTTTACCACTTTGGGTATATTTTACTTATGTATCCTTACAATTGTATGTCAATGTTCGCTAGAAGGAACATACTCATGTCTTTCTGCAACCTATGATAAATTTAATTTCATTCGGGCGAATTTAGAGCCGTCTGCGTACAATGGGACAAATTTATGGAAAACGATTCATAGCAAAATTGATACACGCTATTCGGTACGCCGCACTGTTAAAAAATTAATCTCAATCAGACACCCGCTCGAAATACATATGGAAGCTACGGACACAACCCAATAACGTCATTCAAGTCTCAATTTGATACGTTGTGCAAAATATATAAATCTGAACGGATCTTCACCAAACTTAGCAAAGATCATTCTAGACTCAATTCCGAACCCTATGCCAAATTTCGTGCAAATCGAAAAATATAAAGTCCGAATATATCATTTTCACGAAACTTAACAGACATCATTATACTCTTAATTCAGTACGCTGTGCAAAATGTGGTGAAAATCGAAAGATAAATAGGGACTTCGGTGCGTCATTTGTCTTAAATCGGACGAGCTATATCTAAATCTAAACCGATTTTCACGAAACTTAGCACACATCAATCTAGAGTTAATTCAGTACGCTATGACAAATTTCGTGCAAATCGAAAGATATATAGGGTCTATGGTGCACCATTTACATTAAACCGCTCGAATATATATATGTATATATATATATGGGTGTTATATATAAATCTGAACCGAGTTTTACCAAACTTACACATCATTGTAGACTCAATTCAGTATTATGTGCCAAATTTCATGCAAATCGAGAGTTATATAGGGACTTTTGCGCACCTTACCTTATATCGGACGATATATATATATATATATATATATGAGGGTTATATCTAACTCTGGCCCGATTTTCAGGAAACTTAATATACATCATTCCTCACTTAATTCAGTACGCCGTGCCAAATTTCGTGCAGATCGAAAGATATATAGGGTCTTTGGTGCACCATTTACCTTAAATCGGATTAAAATATATATGGGAGCTATATATAAATCTGAACCGATTTTCTCGAAACTTAACAAACATCATTCTAGGTTGAATGCAATATGTTTTGCCAAATTTCGTGCAAATCGAAAGATATATACGATCTTTGGTGCACCATTTACCTTAAATCGGACGAAAAATATATGGGAGCTATATCTAAATCTGAACCTATTTTCACGAAACTTAGCACACATCATCCTATACTCAATTCAGTACGTTAAGCCAAATTTCGTGCAAATCGAACGATATATTGGGACTTTTGTGCACCATTTACCATAAATCGGACGAAAATATATATGGGAGCTATGTCAAGATATGAACCGATTTTTCCCAATTTCAATATCGTTCGTCCTTAGGCCAAATAGATGAGCTGTGCCAAATTTCATCCAATTCGAATCATAAATGCGAAGTATATAATTTATGGGGTCTCCGGAGTATATTACGAGTTATTTCAGACAGAATGACAAATATATTATAATAACCGAACATCAAAAACATCTCCAAAGGAACAAAAATACGGAACATAAAAAAGTAATTAAATTTTCTATGAAAACCAGTTTTTCACATATCATAGATAGAACACAAATACGTGATCTAAAGACTCTTGATGGAGCGTCGGATGAGTTGTTGGAATTGAAAAAAACCGAACCACAAAACTTGTTGGAAGCCAAATATCTTTGGGACAAGGTTGACAACCACGTATTCACCTTAAAACCGTATAGCAAACATACGGCCAATTCCAAAATAACGGTATTCGAATTTCAATCAAATAAAAAACCCGATTTTTTCTATTTTTGGATTTTCGAATAATACCCGTATAATCACTTATATATCCAGCTATTTCAAAGTACATTACTGTACCAACTTGTATGTGAGTATAACAGCGTAGGAAATGTTTTTGCAAACAAACAAAAAATTAAAGCTTCACTGTTTTTTTTTTGCCCCCTACCCTTCCCAATGAACTTTCGTTGGCGTTGAGAACATTTAACGATTGCAGGAAAGGAAGAAATAGAAGGTGAAATAAAAAAGCGAAAAAAAATAAAATTCAAAATCATTTATTCCCCATATAAAGGTCCCACTACATTTTTGGTAGCCCACCAAAGCGGCTGTAAGTTGACATTCCGTGTTATCGAAGGCTGAGGTATATATCAATGTAGAAGAATAACAATACAGGGTGAGGCGAAGAAACTGCAATCAACTTCAGACTGCTGTCACTTCTAAACCACTCGTCCGATTGTTGTTTAAAATTATTTCAGTGGAGGATCTTTGGCCAGAACTCAAGCGCCGGCCATTGTGATGGCGTGGGCCGCCATAACTGCCAATGGTCGCTCTCCGCTCGTATTAATCGACCGTGGCATAAGAATAAATGTCGAATATTATCGCGAAAATATTCCGGAGGGTGTATTAAAGGCTTGGGCACGCAAACATTTTGGCAAAGGTGACCAATTCGAACAAATCTAAACTTATTCTAAAATTTGATGCTATTTTCGACATTTTTGATTTCATTCAATAAAATTAAAAAACAAAAGTTTGACTTTGTTGCAGTCACATATAAAGACCCCGACCTTTGTTCGGTAATTTAAAGAATTTAGTCACCTTTTCCAATCAAATCGATGTAGATTGGCATTCGGAGTTTTTTGTTGGAGATAAAAATATTTGCAGAATATTTTCCATATCGATCATTGTTTTGATATTACCTCTATAGAAAGTTCCCCTCCCCAATTTCGTAATTTTGAAGGTCGCATTCTTTAATAGCAAGTATTCTTTAATAGCAGATAACAATGTTGGTTATCAGGTGACCATACGATCCGAATCACACCTTCGGACTAAAGGGTGCGCATTTCAGAAGTGCATGACAATAAGGAATAAGCAAGACTTAGATTCGCGAATGAATGCATTACTAATTGTTCTTAATAGCCTCTAGGGAGTGTAGATAAAATATAGGACCATTTTCGGGACTTTATATGTGAGTGTTATGCCATAGAAAATTGATGTCAGAAGCAATCGAAATTTCGAACTACAGAATCTCAAGGTGAAAAATTAGGTTTGGACATTGAACATAACGAAATCCAACAAAATATAAACCAGTAAGGAAAATAGTAAAGTCGGACTGGGCCGACTATATGATACTCTTTACCACTTTGGGTATATTTTACTTATGTATCCTTACAATTGTATGTCAATGTTCGCTAGAAGGAACATACTCATGTCTTTCTGCAACCTATGATAAATTTAATTTCATTCGGGCGAATTTAGAGCCGTCTGCGTACAATGGGACAAATTTATGGAAAACGATTCATAGCAAAATTGATACACGCTATTCGGTACGCCGCACTGTTAAAAAATTAATCTCAATCAGACACCCGCTCGAAATACATATGGAAGCTACGGACACAACCCAATAACGTCATTCAAGTCTCAATTTGATACGTTGTGCAAAATATATAAATCTGAACGGATCTTCACCAAACTTAGCAAAGATCATTCTAGACTCAATTCCGAACCCTATGCCAAATTTCGTGCAAATCGAAAAATATAAAGTCCGAATATATCATTTTCACGAAACTTAACAGACATCATTAAACTCTTAATTCAGTACGCTGTGCAAAATGTGGTGAAAATCGAAAGATAAATAGGGACTTCGGTGCGTCATTTGTCTTAAATCGGACGAGCTATATCTAAATCTAAACCGATTTTCACGAAACTTAGCACACATCAATCTAGAGTTAATTCAGTACGCTATGACAAATTTCGTGCAAATCGAAAGATATATAGGGTCTATGGTGCACCATTTACATTAAACCGCTCGAATATATATATATATATATATATATATATGGGTGTTATATATAAATCTGAACCGAGTTTTACCAAACTTACACATCATTGTAGACTCAATTCAGTATTATGTGCCAAATTTCATGCAAATCGAGAGTTATATAGGGACTTTTGCGCACCTTACCTTATATCGGACGATATATATATATATATATATATGAGGGTTATATCTAACTCTGGCCCGATTTTCAGGAAACTTAATATACATCATTCCTCACTTAATTCAGTACGCCGTGCCAAATTTCGTGCAGATCGAAAGATATATAGGGTCTTTGGTGCACCATTTACCTTAAATCGGATTAAACCAGTAAGGAAAGTAGTAAAGTCGGACGGGGCCGACTTTATGATACCCTTCACCACTTTGGGTGTATTCAACAGGACCATTAAAATGAAATTGGATGAACTAAAATAGTTGATATTTATTTAAATGTGAATCTACCTAGATATATCCATAAAGTATGTAAATCGACGTCAATCAAATATAAATAGGCCATCCGTTGGGCTATGTCTGTACTTCTGGAAAACGCAACTACGTAATTTTATGCTAAATTTTGTAAGTTGTGCAAAATTTGATGTCAATCTGACTAACATGAGGAGTTTGATGCCCAATTTACCTGAAACCGGGGGAAAATATATATGGAAGCTCTATCCAAATATTAAGCGATTTGAAACAAACTTGTCACAGATTAGTTTGTTCTAATTTCAGAAAGTTTTGTTCCTATCAGCTCATTGGTTCCTTGGTGCGTCAATTACTTAAAATCAATCTATAATAAAAGGGAGCTATATCTAAATCTGGACCGATTTTCACGAAAAAAGCAGACATCACTCTAGGCTCAATTCAGTACGTTACGCCAAATTTCGTGCAAATCGAAAGGTATATATCGACTTTGGTGCACCATTTACATGAAATCGGACGAAACTATATATGGGAGCTATATAGAAATCTGGACCGATTTTCTCGAAACTTGGCAGATATCACTCTAGGCTCATTTCAGTACGTTATGCCAAATTTCGTGCAAATCGAAGGATATATAGGGACTTTGGTGCACTATTTACATGAAATCGGACGAAACTGTATATGGGAGCTATATCTAAATCTGGGCCGATTTTCTCGAAACTTGGCAGACATCACTCTAGGCTTAATGCAGTAGGTTATGCCAAATTTCGTGCAAATCGAAAGATATATAGGGACATTGGGGCACCATTTACATTAAATCGGACGAAACTGTATATTGGAGGTATATCTAAATCTGAACCGATTTTCTCAAAACGTGGCAGACATGACTCTGGGCTCAATTCAGTACGTTATGCCAAATTTCGTGCAAATCGAAGGATATATAGGGATTTTGGTGCACCATTTACATGAAATCGGACGAAACTATATATGGGAGCTATATCTTAATCTGGACCGATTTTCACGAAACTTGGCAGACATAATTCTAGGCTCAATTCAGTACGTTATGCCAAATTTCGTGCAAATCGAAGGATATATAGGGATTTTGGTGCACCATTTACATGAAATCGGACGAAACTATATATGGGAGCTATATCTAAATCTGGACCGATTTTCACGAAAATTGGCAGACATCATTCTAGACCTAAATGATTAGGCTGTACCAAATTTCGTGCAAATCGAAAGATATATAGGGACCGTTTACATTAAATCGGTTAAATATATATATGGGAGCTATATCTAAATCTGAACCGATTTTTCCCAATTTCAATAGGGTTCGTCCTTGGGCCGAATAAGTGACCTGTGCCAATTTTCATCCAATTCGGATAACAAATGCGGCCTGTACTTTGTTTACAATTTAACATGGACAGACAGACGGACAGACGGACAGACGGACAGACGGACGGACGGACGGACGGACATGCATAAATCGACTTAGAAAGTGATTCTATGCATATTCTCATAAGGAACCATGTGTCTATCTCGATTATTTTTGCCTGTTACAAACATATGCACAAAGACATAATACCCTGTACCACAGTGTGGTGAAGGGTATAAATATATATGGGAGCTATATATAAATCTGAACCGATTTTCTCGAAACTTAACAAACATCATTCTAGGTTGAATGCAATATGTTTTGCCAAATTTCGTGCAAATCGAAAGATATATACGATCTTTGGTGCACCATTTACCTTAAATCGGACGAAAAATATATGGGAGCTATATCTAAATCTGAACCTATTTTCACGAAACTTAGCACACATCATCCTATACTCAATTCAGTACGTTAAGCCAAATTTCGTGCAAATCGAACGATATATTAGGACTTTTGTGCACCATTTACCATAAATCGGACGAAAATATATATGGGAGCTATGTCAAGATATGAACCGATTTTTCCCAATTTCAATATCGTTCGTCCTTAGGCCAAATAGATGAGCTGTGCCAAATTTCATCCAATTCGAATCATAAATGCGAAGTATATAATTTATGGGGTCTCCGGAGTATATTACGAGTTATTTCAGACAGAATGACAAATATATTATAATAACCGAACATCAAAAACATCTCCAAAGGAACAAAAATACGGAACATAAAAAAGTAATTAAATTTTCTATGAAAACCAGTTTTTCACATATCATAGATAGAACACAAATACGTGATCTAAAGACTCTTGATGGAGCGTCGGATGAATTGTTGGAATTGAAAAAAACCGAACCACAAAACTTGTTGGAAGCCAAATATCTTTGGGACAAGGTTGACAACCACGTATTCACCTTAAAACCGTATAGCAAACATACGGCCAATTCCAAAATAACGGTATTCGAATTTCAATCAAATAAAAAACCCGATTTTTTCTATTTTTGGATTTTCGAATAATACCCGTATAATCACTTATATATCCAGCTATTTCAAAGTACATTACTGTACCAACTTGTATGTGAGTATAACAGCGTAGGAAATGTTTTTGCAAACAAACAAAAAATTAAAGCTTCACTGTTTTTTTTTTTGCCCCCTACCCTTCCCAATGAACTTTCGTTGGCGTTGAGAACATTTAACGATTGCAGGAAAGGAAGAAATAGAAGGTGAAATAAAAAAGCGAAAAAAAATAAAATTCAAAATCATTCATTTGCATTGGTCTTCTCATGCTACACTGGCAATGAACCTCCGTCAGCAACACACCTCATCCCTACCTCGCTCTTTCTCTCTCTCCTCCCCCTTCATTCCATAACTTCATCTAATTTGTGGGCTGTTTTCAGAATGCTGGTAATTACAATGTACCTATAGAAAAATCCTGTTTCGGGTAGAGAAGGTGTGCGTAGTTGAATAAGTGAGTATGTGTGTGTGCGTCCATGTGTTTGTATTTGTGTGCATAATGCCAACGAGCAGAAAGTGTGAGTGGAGATTTTTTTTTTTGCAATGATGAGGGGTGGATTTTTTCTGCTTATTCTGATTCCGGTTATTTTTTTGTTGGCCATGCTATTGTATTGCTCTACATTGCTTTGCCAGGAATGTCCTGAATGAGGGTAAATCCTCTGACTGTGTTTGTTACTCACACCCAAATGAGGGTGGTGGTGGTTGTTGCGGATTTTTTTATTTCTGTTTTTTTTTTCTTTCTTCATTCATAGGACGATTTTTTTGCAGCGTTCCTTTATTTCTGTTCATGGACGTTATGTTGACTGTCAGTGCTAACCCCTACTGCTCTTCCATTGCCTGGATTTTTTTCATTCGTTTCTCTTGAAACGGCCGGATACCGCCATTTTTTATTTCAATTTTTTTCCACAGCAATAGGAAAAAATCCAAGATTTTTTTCTAGCTCTACTGTGTTAGTGTATGTGTGAGAGGGCGTCATTTGCCAAACGCATGAGGGGTGGGCCTGAGTCATAGCATATTTCAAATTATATGAGTACGTTTCGTATTTTTTTTCATTTTCTTCTTCATCACCATCATCATTACGTGATTTTTTTTTCATGGTGTTTTTTGTTTCATAATGTAAAAAAAAGAAACAGCCTCCCTCTATCTCTTCCTCCCCCACATTCTTATAGTTTTTTCATAAGGTTTATTTTGCTCTTCTCAATGGAAGCAGAACTGAAAAAAAATTGTGGTTTTTATGGTAAATTAGTAACATTAGTGAGGGGTAGAATGGCCGCTCGAAGCAGTTTTTTTTTCTTTTTCAAATAATTTTGTTTAAAAATTCAAATAGATTTTTGATGATGGCTCTTTGGGGAAAGCTAACAAGCAACATAAAAAAACAACAACGATAAAATCTTTCATTAGAGTTTTTAAGGTCGTCATTGGTTTGTCGTCAAAATGTCCTTACGAAATGAGTTTTAAGTAGTTGCAACGAAAAATAATGAAATTGATTTTCTTTTTATTTTTTCTCTCTTACATTGAATAAATCCTCATTAACATTTATAAATAATCTATTTTGTAAAAAAAAAAAAACAGATTTATGTAAGGGAGATTGTACCGATGCCCATAATTTGTAGATGATATACTAGGGATTTATATGCCTGGGATGGTAAGGAATTTTCTAAAATGTTGAAAATCATAGACCAATATTGATTTGAGATATGTTTCTATAAAATGAAAATTGTCATAAGATTTTGATGACCTTCGCAATAGTCAGTTCTAGTACTGCTGAGAAAATAAAATGTCACATACCTAAATAATATATAAACTCCATTTCTTCTGGTAACTTTACAAAGGAATATATTTGAGTTAAATTGCTATCAGTATTGGTAGAAGTCATTCTTCTATACAAAACTTCATTAAAAACTTCAAATCCACTAGTTTTAGCCTGGTTCGTTTAAATTAACTGAACGGAAGAAACTTCTGTAAAAGATAATGTCAGAATTACGACATCCCAAATCAGTGAAGCACATGAGCAAAATATTAAAACACGATTATCATAGCCGTGTGCATATCAGACATCAATCGGCAGAAAATAATTTATTTCACCTTGGGTATGTACCCAAGGCACCAGATGTAAAAGGCACCAGAATTCTGTCTTTTCCGACGAAAGCATGTTTTGCGGCACGATAACTCGAACACTCATAATCCAATTATTTAACCTGTTACTCTAGACGGAAATAGCTATCGCATCCGATCGGTGAAGATCTTCCTTATTTTTTAATCTGAATAGTGGTCGAAAAATTGGTTTCGAGTGCTTCGGAAATAATGCCCGCCGTCGAAAATAAGATATTTTCTAATTATTACAACATATTTTCTTCTTCTTGAATTCTTTAGATACAAACATTATAAATAATAAATAACAATTGAATAAATAACAATTTTTTTTTCAATTTTGTTAGTAATAAACCATGGCATATTTATGTCATGGTAATTAACATAAATGTTTGTTTATTAAAGTTTTTATTTTATACTAGCAAAATGCCCGCTACTTCGTATGCGGAAAGGGAATACAAAAAATATTTCATATGGAAATCGTGAATACTGTATAATTTGTTGTATTATAGTTCTGAATTCCTCCTCTATTTCTACATCTAATATCAAGTTTATTACTATTTAGTACTCTTCATACACATAAGCACTTTTTTCCGAAATTTCTTTTTTATTTCATTACACAGATTAAAAATAGATCAAATTTTAGCAAATACGTACAGGTTCCGCATTTAGCACTTTTCGAACACATAAGTACACATTTGCAAGACTACCTCCATACCATCACCACCACTAAATTTAGTACCAGTCACTTCCAAAACCCCCTTGGTACTTCTTTCTAACTCTCCGTCAGTGACCAACATTCTAAATTTTAGGTTTCCAGCTCTCTCCGTTACCCAAATCAAAATTTAGTGCATTTTCTATTATATTTTCTATTCGTACACATAAATTTGATTTTCCAAAGTTGTCTCCATAAATTCAACATCTCTGGATTCAACCAAATACAAATTTACTACCATTTAGTACTTTTCATACTCATAACTAAGAATTTCTAAAACTACATCAATACACTACATACTACACTCTAACAGTAGTCTTAATTCGACCAACGTCCAAATTGTACCAAATTTAGTACTTTTCGTACTCATAAGTACAAATTTCCAAATGTACTTCAATCCTGCTTTCAAATAGTAATCGTAAGTGCAAATTGAAGAATTCCAGCTCTGTCTGTTCATTAAAAAACAAATTATACAATATTTGGTACTATTCTGTACTTTTCGTACACATATTCCAAACCTGCATTCAAATAGCAATCGTAAGTTCAAATTTAAGAACTTCAGCTCTGTCTGTTCTCCAAATTGTACCAGATTTGGTACCATTCTGTACTTTTCCTACACTCCCACAGTAACCTATGTGGCAACTTTCAGAATTCGAGTTCCACCGTTCACTCAAGTCCAATTTGTACCAAATATTGTGCTTTTCGTACCCATAAGTACGAATTTCCAAAACTACCTCAGTCATGCACTCCAATAATAACCCTAAGTGCAGATTTAAGGATTCCAGCTCTATCCGTTCACCTACATCCAAATTGTATCAAATTTAGTACCATTTATTACTTTTCGTAGACGTTAGTATGAGTTTCTAAAACTTCACAATTTCACACTCTAAAACTATTTTAATGACAAATTTCAGGGTCCCTATCCGTCCACATAGATCCAAATTGCACCATATTTAATAATTTTCGTACTTATGAGTTCGAATTTCAACACTGTCTCAATCCTGTACTCTAACAGTAATTTTATTTTCAAATATAAGTTTTCCATCTCTATCCTTTTCTCAAATCTAAACTTAGTACCATTTAGTACACATATCGCAATATTGCTCTCAAACTGTTATATTAATTCAAAATTTCAAGATCTCAGCCCTATACATTCACACAAAAACAATTTGTAAACCATTTGGTACCAGTTAGCACTTTTTTCCTACACTCCAACAGTAATTTTAATTCTAGAGTCAAGCTCTATCCGTTCACACATAATAAAGTTGTACCAAATATAGTACCATTTAGTACACATAAGTACTATGCTTCCGTATCTCAATTCTACATTCCAACAGCAACCATTATTCCAAATTTTAGGTTTTGGGTGAACGGAGACACCCAAATCAAAATTGTACCAAATTTAGTGATGTTTAGTACTTTTCGTACACATAAGTAGGAATTTCCAAAGGTGTGTCTATAGCTCAATCTTCAACAGTAATATTAATTCCCAATTTCAGGTTTTCAGCTCTATCCTTTCAAGCAAAATCCAAATTGTACTAAATTTAGTACCATATAGAACTTTTTGAACCAGTAAGTACGAATTTCTTTAACTACCTCAATCTTACACTCCAACAGTCATTTTAATTCTCAATTTGAAGACTCCAGCTCTATCAGTTCACCTAAATCCAATTTGCGATTAGTACTTTTCGTACACATAAGTACGATTTTTTAATGCTACCTCAATCATGTACTCCCAATTCCTATTTTCCCAATTCCCAATTCCTATTTTCAGCATTCCATCTCTATACACTCAACTAAATGCAAACAGTACCAAATTTTAGAACTAAATTTAGTAAAGTTTAGTACTTTTAGTACACTTAAAGATCGAATTTCCAAAAACCCTTTTGTACAACTTTCCATCAGTGACCCACATCCCAAATTTCAGAGTTCTAGCTCTTCCCGTTCGCCTAATACAAAGGGTACAATATTTGGTACATTTTTTTTCGTAACCTTCTAGTTCGAATTTCCAAAAAAGCCTTATCTCACGCATAAACACTAACAGCAACCTACATTCAAAATTTCAAGCTTTTAGCTATAGCCGTTTCGTCTGGGCGATGATCTGTCAGTCACTCAGCCACTCACTCACTTAACACTAAGCTCTTTATATATATAGATATTGGTCGTAGACCCACCTTTATCTCGACTAGCTAAGTAGATCTAGACATGTGTGTCCGTCCGTCTGTCCATTATAATTTGTAAACACGATTCAGACCACAGTTATGGACCAATCTTCACGAAATTTAGCATGAAGGATGGGTTCTGGCACTATTGTTTTTGGTAAAGATCGGCTAAATGTAGGAGATGAAATGGACCTAAAACTTTATTTTGTCAGATTTTCTGGTCGCTACAGAGGGCGCATAGAGAAGGGAATCGGTCCAAAGAATAAGCATGCCTGTTTTGAAAAAGATCGGTCAATATTTAGCGGGTCCTATGGACCCTTTTGTGTGAAAAATGCCAAAATTTGTATTGTATAGCGTATAGATTTACCCCTGAAGGACATAGACCCGAGAAGTTGATAGTATATCCAAGAGTAGTGCTTGTACTTAAAATTGATACCAATTATATTGTCGTATGTACTCGGATGTGTGTGTTACACTTAAATATTTAACCATTAGCACACTAGAGGGCGAAAATATAGCGCTGATCGCTTTGAAATTTTCCATGAGGATCCAGGTATGGTCAGGGGCAACGCCTATAATTTTCGATAATGATCAGATAATAATAATGGGATGAAGTGGACCGAAAACTTAATTTGTTGTGTTTTTTCGAGTCGATCACAACAAGACAACCCACGATGAAGGGTATGTGGACAAGTAATTCGAAGTACTGCATATTAGTAATATTTGTTCATCTCTAGAGGGCCCAAACTCAGAATAAAGAAATACAGAAAGTTATATTTTCGTGGAAGTTGTGGAGGTTATCATATGGTCGGCCCGTCCGACTATACTGCTCCGCTCACTGGTTTATTTTTTTTTAATTTTATTGTACTAAAATGTACTAAATTTGGTACAATTTCGTAGCATGAGAACGGATAGAGACTAAAAATTGGAATGCGAATCAAGGTTGAAAAGTAGAGTCGATATAAAGAGGCGCTTTTGGAAGTGTATACTCATGTACACGAAAAGCACTAAACAGTACCAAATTTGGTACCATTTGAATTTGGAGAAAAGGATGCAGCTGGAATCCTGAAATTTGAAATTACATTACCGTCGGAGTATAGGATTAGACTGTGTAGGTAGTTTTGGACATTTTTTACACATGTGTACAAAAAGTACTATATCGTACTATATTTCGTACAATTTAGCATTGGGTAAACCGATGGAGCTGGAACATTGAAATTTGGAAATAAGGTTACTTTTGAAGTGTAGGATGTAGTTTTGAAAACTCATACTTATGGGTACTTAATGGTACTAATTTTAGTACAATTTGAATTTTTGGTGGACCGACAGAGGTCTGATGCTGAACTTTGGAGTTAGGATCATTGTTGGGGGGAAGTAGGATATTAGTTATGTAGGAAATTTTGGAAATTCGTACTATTGTGTACTAAATGGTACCAAATTTTAATTTGGGTTTGAATTTTGAAATTGGGAAATAAGATTTCCATTGGATTGTATGATATAGGTAGTAATGGAAATTTGTACGTATGTGTACTAACCAGTGTTGCCAATTTAGCACTTTTAGTGCTAGATTTAGCACTTTTAGTGCTAGATTTAGCACTTTTTGAACTCGTTTAGCACCAAAAAATTGATCTAGCACCTAGCACATTTTTTAGCATTTTTTAATTTCTTAGGATTTTTTTTTTAAAAATTTTGGTTTTAACCCAAAAAATCCCGTTTATCGATTTCATATTGACGCATTGAATTTTCGCTATGTTTCACGAGATGAATTAGATTTTCCAATGGTCGGGTACTTCATGTGGTGACTATGACATTGTCTGTTGGTAGATTGTTTATTTGGGAAAATGAAAAATCTAATTAAGTTGTACATTTGAGAGCAGTGTAAAAGTAATGAACATGAATTATGTTGGAACTTTCTGAAAACAAGTATTTTATTCAGCGGGAATCCCGAATGCCAAGTTATAACCACTTTAGATTACCGAAAAGGCGTGCGTACCCCTTTATATTGGAATTGTGCCAGAATAAGGACCAAAATAGAAAGATTCCGGCAAACATATTTTTTATACCCTCCACCATAGTATGGAGGGTATATTAATTTTGTTTTTCCGTTTGTAACTCATCCGACCCTATAAATTATATATTCTTGATCAGCCTAAAATTCTATGACGATATAGCCATGTCCGTCTGTCTGTTGTAATCATTCTAGCGTCTAACAGAATTAAGATAGATCGTCGTCTTCGAAGATAAGCTTTATCGGTCCACGTTTAGGCATAGCTCCCATATAAGGGTTCCCCCCAATGCTGCAATTTGGTATTTTGTAGTCGCATATGGTAACAAATCTCCCTACCAAAAATTATTAATATTCGCCCCTTTTTGAGGTAGTCCCCATATAACCCCCTTTGGGGTTCTTGAGCGTGGTTTTCAATCGAATACGCTGAAATTTGGTACATTGAGTTATTTTTGGGTACTAAATGTCTCCACAAAAAATTATAAATATAGGTCCCCTTTTTCTGGTAGCCCCCATATAACGGTACCTCCTAATTTTCAGTATTTTGAGGATTTTGATCGTATTTTTCTGCAGAATTAGCTGTAATTTAGTATTTTGAATTCTTAATAGGTCCCAAAACTCTCCACAAAAAATTAAATTTTTTCGGATAGCCCCAATATAAGGGTACCCCCAATTTTCGTTTTTTTGGGGTTCTTGAGTGCGTTATTCAACCGAATTTGTTGCAAATTGGTATTTTGTAGTCGTATATGGTACCAAATCTCCCAACCAAAAATTATTAATATTCGCCCCCATTTTGGGGTAGTCCCCATATAACCCCCTTTTTTATATTAAAATGGTTATCTGATTTGTTCCGCGTTTTGAGTTTGGTTTTAAGACTCTGATGTAATCATTTCACCTGCGGAGGATATCGAGATAAAAAAGTAGAACGTAAGGTTCGATAATGAACTATAACCCGCATTAGGACCTAGTCCCTGTATGGAGGTTCCAGACAAAGTGGACCGGTCTTCGAATTTTAACTAAGATTGGAAGAAATAATAAGATGATTTGGTCCAGAATCGATATTTCAATTAGCCACAGTGTATAACACTGTGCGACACGAAAATTTTTCAGGGGTTCTAATGTACCAATTCTGTTTAGTTGGAGTCCCTGGATCACGAAAATACCTTTGGTTTTTCTGGGTCACTTCGAAAATTAATTTTATAACGGTAAATATAGAGAAAATCGTGGTTTCATGGACTTTCCATTTGAAACTTGAATAACTTATTTACTTTTTAACGGATTTATATTATTCTTTTTTTCTTTCGAAGAGTACAATTTTTCCTTTTAAACAAGATATATATTTGGTAAATCGGTTGAGGATTGACTGAGTTACAGCGGTTGAAATGTGAAAAAATACGCATAAAATTACAAAATTTATTTTTCTTCGGACTGTACGATGAAATTATGATATCAAGCCATATAAGTTTTATTATATTATGGGGAAGAAAATTAAATTAGCTTTCGAAAATGATAAAAATCAAAAAAATCGGTTAAAAAATGGATGACTTATACACATTTTTGTATTGATTCTATGCATATTCTCTAAAGGAACTGTGGGTCTATCTCATTTCCTTTTGCCTGTTACAAACATAACGGTTTGTAAAAGGAAACGATACAGACCCATATTTCCTTTAGAGAATATGCATAGAATCAATACAAAAATGTGTATAAGTCATCCATTTTTTAACCGATTTTTTTGATTTTTATCATTTTCGAAAGCTAATTTAATTTTCTTCCCCATAATATAATAAAACTTATATGGCTTGATATCATAATTTCATCGTACAGTCCGAAGAAAAATAAATTTTGCCATTTTATGCGAATTTTTCACATTTCAACCGCTGTAACTCAGCCAATCCTCAACCGATTTACCAAATATATATCTTGTTTGAAAGATAAAATTCTACTCTTCGAATGAAAAAAAGAATAATATAAATCCGTTAGAAAGAAAAGAAGTTATACGCGTTTCAAAGTGAAAATCTATGGAACCACGTTTTTTCCTACATTTACCGTTATAAAACAAATTTTCGAAGTGACCCAGAAAAACCAAAGGTATATTCGTGGTCCAGGGACTCCAACTAAACAGAATTGGTACATTAGAACTCCTGAAAAAAATTTTAGTTTTGTTTTGTATCACAGTGTAATTATCCATTAAAAATTACTGAATATTTTATTGTGGTTTACATAATCCCTTTTTAGAATTGTCGGTATAGGTCCACTTTTTGGTATGTTTTAGATCGTAAGGTTCGATAATGAACTATATCCGCATTTAGACCTAGCCCCTGTGTGGAGGTTCCAGAGGTAGTGGACTGATATTAACCATCTTCAAATTTGAACTAAGTTTGGAAGAAATAATTAGATGAGCAAAGTTTGGATGAAATCTAAATTTTCGGAAACGGATTTGGTCCAAAGAAACATGAGTCTAGAACCAATATTTCGATGAGGCACATTTTCACCATGTTAAAGTGTATACACCCTCATTAGCTATTAGGCTGAGGGTACAATTATCCATTAAAAAATTCTGAAATGTGTATTATGGTTAACCTTATGGTTTACATAATCCGTTTTTAGAAATGTCGGTATAGGTCCACTTTTTGGTATGTTCCCTATATTTTCATTTATAGTACCTGTCAGTATATCTATGGTGGAGGGTATCCAATGTTCGGCCCGGCCGAACTTAACGCTTTTTCACTTGTTTTATATTAAAGTCGCTGTTGGGAATGAGATTATATGCCCTTAAAAGTACGCAAATGGGACGAAAATTGATAATTGTCTTTATATTTGTACGCAATGTGAAATTACAGTTATTTACCTTAACCAAATTTGGACATTATTAGTATTTATATTTTAGTAGGTAGATTTCAAACACCACCAAAACAAAAAAAAAAAAGAAAAAATTGAGTCAATTCGGTTGCGTGTCCGACGTCCCCAAAATGTCGAATAATGGAGAGGGTATCGCTCTCTGGGGGCTACCCCTAAATATGGACCCATATTAATAATTTTTGATAAGGAGATTTTTTACTCAACAAAATTTAAACAATCAAATTAAAACCAATTCTATTGATGAGGGTTACCCTTAAAAGTGGACCAATATTAATAAGTTCTAGTAAGAAGTTTATATATATATATATATCCAGGTAGAACACAATATACAAATATACAGCAATTTAAGTTGAAAAATGTGCCTAAAAGATTAAAAAACAAATATTGGGGGATGGTGTACCCTAAAACGACCGATATATGTATTCCATTTCCAATATCAAATCTCATAGGAGTATTACCAACGTATGTGCACAATTCCAAAGCTCTGTCTTCAATATTGCGACCTCAATCGGACGGACATGGCTAAACCGACAACGAATTGTCGTTAAGAATAAATGGGGTTTCTGATTAATATTTCATTGTTAAATATTAACAATTTTGTTCTAGAAATTTTTAGCACTTTTTTCTGGCACTTTTTTAAAATTTTTAGCACTTTCTAGCATTTTTTTCAACAAAATCTAGCATTTTTCCTCAACAAAGTTTTGGCAACACTGGTACTAACTGATACTAAATTTTATATAATTTGGATTTAGGTGAACCGATAGAGGTGGAATCTTGTGTTTTAGAATTAACATTGGGGTGTTTTGGAAACTCGTAGGTAGTTATGGAAATTTATATTAATGTGTATTAACTGATACTAAATTTGGATTTGAGAGAACCTGTACTTGAAATTTGGATTTTTTTTCGAAATAAGTAAAGTAGCTGGCATATGATAGTTTTTCTAATAATTATGCGCTGAGTATGCCTATTAATTTTCATCGTTTTCTGCTCGATTTAATAGATTGTAAGTTGTCTTTTGTCTAAGTTGTCGTTTGTCTAACTTTCCCCAACTGGCGGCTGCAAAATAACAAATGAATTACATAATAAAATAACCTTTTGGCCTGGCATTTTTTAAACTCTATTTCAAGGTGCGCAACAGCACGCTTACAAATTTTTTTTTTCAAATGATTCCCAATATAGGCAAAAAGAGTAGAGTAGGCGTATCGACTACAAAATCCATTAGATTTGATACTCCAATTCATTGGCGTATACGTAATCGTATTCACAAATCCAGCGGATTATATTTGACGTAAAGGCTATGAAATTGGCATTTCAGATCGAGTGGATTTCGTAAATATAAATGCACTTTTATCTTCATATAGTGCATACCAATATAAACAAGCGCAAAAGCGTTAAGTTCGGCCGGGACGAACTTTGGATACCCTCCACCATAGATATACTGTCAGGTACTTGAAATGAAAATAAAGGGAACATACCAAAAAGTGGACCTATATCGACATTTCCACAAACCAGTTATGTAAACCACAATGTAAACTAAAAAACAAATTTCAGAAATTGTTAATGGACAATTGTACCCTCAGCTTTATGGATAATGAGGATATATACACTTTGACATGGTTAAAATGGTTCTAGACCCCATGTTTCTTTGGACCAAATTTGTTTCAGAAAATTTTGATTTCATCCAAACTTTGGCCATGTTATTATCTCTTCCAAACTTAATTCATCGGTCCGCACCTTCTGGTACCTGAAAATTAGAGGATACCGTTATATGGGGGTTACCAGAAAAAATGGACCTAAATGTATAATTTTTTGTGGAAAAATTATTACCCAATAGCAAAAATTTGGCGATCTATCTCAACTCGTTTAAACGCTAGAGTGATTACAACAAACGGACATGCTTAGATCGTCTTAGAATTTTACGCTGATCAAGAATATATATACTTTATAGGGTCGGAAATGATTATTTCAAAGAGTTACAAACGGAAAAAAATTAATATACCCTCCATACTATGGTGGAGGGTATAAAAAGCAAAACACAATTATGACAAATAACAAATAAATGTCAAACCGGTGAGAGGAGCAGTATAGTCAACGGGTACGACCATATAATAACCTACACAAATCTAACTTTCTGCTGTTCTATATTCTGAGTTTGACAATATTTCGCAATATTTACAACCTCTTGGTCGATTATAAGTCCACAGCTCCACTTTCTAACCCTGACATATTTTCCAAAGCATGTTTTCCCAAGGTAAATAATTACACCAACAAATTTTAGTCACCTTAGGTTTTTGTTGACTTGACCCAATGAATATTGAGCGATCATCATCTAAACACCCATTCTAAGTAGTAGGCCTAACCCACTTCGCCGTGTAAAATATGTGATGTTGTGCATGTAATAATGGCCTCTACAATACAAATTTTGTTATTTTTCTCACAAAAGTCAGGGCCCATTTGAACCTCTAATTATTGACCGATCTTCATCCGTCCACATTTGATCATGTTTAATAAGTACCCATGTTTAAACTGATTCTTGAATTTTAATTTGTCTCTATGAGCCATTAACATGAAATGAAACGAAATTTGAAAAACACACTGACATGTCTATATACCGGGTTATCCATTTTATGGTTTTGAAAGAATGGGTCTGAAATTCGACATCTGTCAAAATAAGTTATTAAACTATTATTTTCATGGGACTACGCGAAACCCCATGTTTAGCACCGCCCAATAGATGACAAAAAGTGGTCGAAAATTACCTCAAAATATTCACTGCTTACATTTCCCGTGGGTTTCATTTCAATGATGTAGTGTCTCACACATATCATGAAAAAAATAGTTTTATGTGTTTTATTTACGTATAAATTTGCAGGTTCGCGAACAGACATTATGGAAATTTGTATGAAATACAATTTTGAGCTCAGATTTTCTGTACCTCCAAGAATATCCTGTCAATCGATCGCTTTCGATGTTATTTTTATAGTTCCTTCCAGAACCTAAAAGAATCTACTAATTTTACTAATTTGAACTAATTGAATCAAATTTAAGAGAGTACAGAACACAATGGCGGTCTCTTTGTATACTTTTTACTCGAGAAATTTGGTAAACAGAAATTCCTACCTAATTATGGCATATTTACTATTAAAAAAGTAATATATTACCATATATATTTAAAAATGTTTACCACATTTTGAATCAAAATATTTCTTATATATTTCTATTATATATTTATGACTATGTTTATACACCGACCCCATTACCGGTCTATGTGTAATAACGACATTATAATTTAGTTAATAAAATGAACATGAGGAGCGACATCTTATGTTCATTGTCTAAACTACCGAACCGTATTATTGATTCACCTATATTTTAAAATTGAACTAATTTGATAGCAAAGACATAAATATAATAGGAAAGGGAATTTCATAGGCATAAAATGAGATGTAGATGGCAGGGTGGTATGACAAAAAATATTCATTTTGTGTGAAATAGTTTTTGTTCACATTCTGATCATAGATTAAAAATATGTAAGGTTTTATTGCTTAAAAAATTAACAGCTAATAGTATTAACAAATATAATAATTGTACATTTACATTGTACTGGATTTCGTCAACTCAGTGGGTTTAAATTTTCAATTCTGTTGCATAATAACTTTCAAATAAATTAGGTTAACCCGGTAAAATATTCTAATACATAATTTTTGAAAAGAAGTGAATATGTCGTTTAGTTCTTTCGGGCCAAGCAACATCATGTTCAAGGGTATACAAATCATGGTCTGGTCCAACTTAATTACGCTTTTACTTTTTTATAATAATTCGAAGGAAATTTCAATTAGTTATTCCAATAAAACAATACTTCCAGTTGACAACATTGCCTTATCAGCTGAAAACTGTATGTTAACAAATCAGTGTGAATGGAAAAATATTTAAAGAAGAAGCAGCGTGACACTTCTCAAATCAATAGCCGTCATAGTTAGTGCAAAAAAACTCAAAAAGGAAAAGTTTATTTGATTGTTTTTGAACAAATGTCGAGACTAATTCCATTTTAAAATAAAATATTTCGGAATATTTGTGTGCATCAAGCGGATAGCACTTCGAAAATAGTAACCACAGCATTGTTTTTGCTTCCCTCAAAGCAATTTAGGGGCTGTGCCAAGACCCTTTTTCATTGTCATAATTTTTTGTCAACATTGTGACACAGTGTCGACGACGACGACGTTGTTTTTGCAACTCCTTCACTGCACCTTGGAGGAGCCTTTGCGCAATTTCTACTCCAATCTTAATTACAATTCTACAGAAAGCCTAAAATATTGTTAGACGTTAAGTGATTGTCGGGGTAGTAATTTTATGTTAATATGAATGTTGATTCAACGTCTTTACCTTCGGAGTTGTTGGTGGCACCACAGCCTCTAATTGGATTGTGTGGTCTCGATATCAATCGCAATGCCGTACACAAAACCATATGGGATGCCTTTAGTAGTAATCGCAAAGCCGAAAGGTAAAGTGTAAAATAGAATTTCTTCATTGTCATGTTGCATTGTAACGCCTCTCTGTTGCAGGGCTTCGGTGCAATTTAAATTGTTGCCAAATAATTATGAATTTCCTGTGGCCAAACCAAAACGTAACTCCTATGAATGGTATCATCCAAAGGGTATACTAAAACGCAACTGGATGCTTAAACATTTACATGTGCTTCCATCTGTGGTGGTTTTGTTTCAAGACATAGAATGGAACGACAGCCAATGGACCGAGAAACAACTGCAATGTGTTGCTGCCCTACAGACCCTGAAGAATGCCTTACAGGAACGTAATACTCGCATATGTTTGGTGCTTTTACAAAAATCACCACCATTACCACCTGGCGAGGATATGTTGGCGTCGGAAAGAGCGGCCAGCTTGACTGCTGCATGTGGTATTAACAGTAAAATGTTATTTATTTTACCACATTCCGAGCATTTAATGGGTAAGTATGTTAGTGTGTGAAGGTTTTAAATTCTAAATTCCGTTAGCTTACGTTAACTAAAAAAGTACTGTAGTCAAGTTTATGACCAGGTAGCGGATCGTTTTGAATATGTTTACCACATATAGTCCTAAATTCAAAGATTACAACGACATAATTTATTTGCTTGCGAAAAGAGATACTTCCTGAGATATGGATCTTCAAAGTTACGCTGAAACCCCTGTATTTTCCCATGCCATTTTAAATTCACTAATGTAATATTGGTACCAATTTTGAGCGGTTGAAATCCTAATCACAAACTTCTAATTATTTTATTACTTCATGATTTTTTTTTTTTTTTTTTTGATTTGTGAGAAGTTCATACTTCTCTAAATATGGGCTTCCAAATTTCCGTTGGGATCCAAATTTCCCTTGGACGTTCTTCTAAGAAATCGTTAACGCTACAAAATTTCGTCTTAATTAAATAGTTTTTTTTTTTAATATTTAATATACGATTTTATTTAAATATTATTTATTTTATAACTAATTTGCATTGAACATAATTTATCTGTTATATATTTTTCCAGGTTATGTCTTACGATTAGAATCTGCCTTTGTGGATATGGCTCAGTCATACTACACACTTATGTCGAAACGTATACGAACACATAGAGATCAATTGACAGCAGCTCATACAACATTAAAGATACGTCATCAATTTAAATTGGGTTTTGTTGCTGAAATGCGTCAGGATTTTAGCACAGCTTTAAAGTAAATATTTTTATTAATATTTATAAGATTTTGTTTTCTAACAAATTCCTTTATTCTAGGCATTATACACAATCGTATACCACACTCGACGAAATACGCATCAATGATGGCAATAATTTGGAAATAAAAACCATTGCCGGTTTCTTAAATTACAAAATATGTCGTTTAATGTTTAAACTAAAAGTGCCACGTGATTCAATTAATCATTTCATAAGTCACATAGACAAATATAAAAATCGTGTTGGTTATAAGGATTTAATATTTGAACATTATGCTTGGTTAAGTACCCAGTAAGTTGTGTCAATGATAATAATTTAACTTTTTGAAATATTGAATGTTCTTCTATTATTTTCAGACATTTTGTTTTTGCTGAGTTATTTTGTGAAGCTATTAAAAATGGCCTGCCAGCATTACAAACACAACATCCGGGTATTTATTTTCATAAGGCTGCCGAATATACGCAAAAACGAAAGGAAGCCTTTCTGCAATGCACGGGTAATGTAATTTGTTAAAATGTAACCTTAAAACTATCTACACAAAAATGTTGTCCTTTATGGTAATCAATGTTAATATTATTTTATTTAATTGCCAGGCCCTTCAACCCCTACCGAGCCAACCAACAATTTTAATGGCCAAGGCAGCAGTAATATAACATCATTATATACCGAATATTTCGGTATACGATCGCTGAAATCTGGTGAACCCATAACAGAACAACAAATCAATTCGATGATTAAGGAAAATGAAAAACTTTTTAATCATTCGGTATAAAATTAATATATTTTGAAATTTATTTTTTACTATTTATTTTTTGTATGCCTTTTCATTTTAGAGTTCCATTATAAATCTTCTCAGTTTGGCAATGGCTCAATTTAAAATCTACAAATGTTTGAGATTTCGTAAAAAATTAGCCATTGATATGGCTGATGAGTACTTTAAAAGTGGTGATCATGGCAAAGCTTTAACGTAAGTATATACATATTTTTTAAGTGAAATTATTTCCTATATGAAGAAATCCGTCATTTTTTTTTTTTTTTTTTTTTTGGTAATTAAAGAAATTTTATAATCCAATATTTATAATGAAATGGAATAATTTACATAATAAATGAATGAATGGAATAATTTAGATAATAATTTGGGACAACTTAATTTCTTTAACAAATGATTAGTGAATCCCTTTTAGAAAACAATTTGAAACAAATTAATTTCTAAAGAAAATAATTTGGGAAAATGAGTTTCTTTTGAAAATTGTTTGAAATAAATTAATTTCTTTATAAAATAATTTGGGATAAAATATTTTTCTTCAGAAATTTTTGACAATTTAGGTTATTATTTTTTATTTATTTAATTTTTTAACAAAACTAAATTGCATTTCGGAAAATAATTTTTAAAAAATAATTGTGACTATTTTAAAATTCTAAATTTTTTCCCCTCATAATAATTTTCTTTTCTAAAACCTCATTCAAAAAATATTTCGATGTATTATAAAATTTGTTTTTAAACATTATTTCATTACAGATTGTATTCGTTAATGTTACCGGATTATCGGCAAGATAGATGGGGTTCTTTATTTTCGGATGTTCTACTTAAGACAATGAAATGTGCTCTGCTATCAGCTTCTATACGAGATTTCATTTCATGTAGCTTGGAAGCCTTGTCATTCAAAATTAAATATACTCCCAATGAAAGAGTAATGGTTTTGGAAAATCTATGGAAAGTTTTACAGGTATTAAAGTTAATTTCTAAGAAAATTTCAAAATTTTCCCTGATAAAAAAATACAATATTTATTTAAAGGGTGAACCACCAATACCACAAAATCAAAATGCGCCAGAAGTACGAGCACGTTGGGAAGATTCATTGAAAACTGTTAAAAGTCCATTACAAATTGATATGGATAAACTTACCGATCTTATGGAAATTTGCACTACATTTGAAAAGTTGGAATTAAAAAATGATGATGTCATCAAATTAAATATTATACTAAGGTATAAAATACTTTTTGTGATAGCTTTCATCAAATTGAAAAAAAAAAAATAAATTTGTTTACTTTTAGACTACAAACTGATGTTCCAATCAAAATACGCAATTTACAAGTGATAATAACCGATGGTAGCAACAACTATAAACTACAGCCAACACATATATCCAAATATTCAGATATTTTAGCTTTACGAAAACTCAATGACCCCGCCAACAATATCCAACAGCCGTATGAACAAAATCTAAAATTGGAGCCATCATTCTATCACAGTTTCTCATTTACCACGGAGGCTCAACAATTTTTGGAAAATACTCAATTACGTGTAGTGCGCATAGAAATACTTGTCGGCACAGATAACTTGTCTATGTTGCTGTATAAAAGTGCACCCTATATGAATAATGCCTTTCGTTACCACAATCGTAATCGTGATTTGGATGACAACATTATAATCAATCCAATTTGTTATATTACTCCCACGTAGGTCATCGGTTTTGTGTATAAAAAATTGAAATTACTTAATTTATAGGAAGTGTTTATTATTTATTTATACGTAGACAAAACACACGCTCGATACTGTTATTTGTCATTGGCATTTTTTATTTTATTTAATATTTATTTAATTTGTCGTTATATATGTGCTCCATATATGTATGTTATATTATTAATATAATAATTTTCTTTGTTTTTTTTTTTCGTCTGAATTTTGTTTTCACAGATTCCATTTGGTCACGCAATGCAATCTGAACACTGAGACAACAATGCTTGTGAATGAATACTATATGGCAACAATAACAATTAGCAATCCCTACAATGTTTTCGTAACTGGCATAGCATTGAGTATTAGTGTACCGAACCAATTGAAAAATAAAGGTAAGTCGTTTTTTTTTTTTTTTTTTTTTTTTGTAAATTTGTAATATTTATTATAGCCCTCTAAACGAAAATAAGGCAAATAGTGATTTCGAAAAAGTCGCTTTGTCTTTAAAACTACCTAATGATGGATAAACTTGCCTCCGATAAAGTCGTATGTTTCTTAAGCGCGGGAAATTTAATCGGCTAGGTTTAAGAAAGATGCAAACCAGGTCTCCATCATGCAAATACCCTCAGTAAGCGCAGTAAAGACATCCAAAAGTACGTTTCAAAGCCTGTCACTGGTCTACAAACCAATAGCCTTTCTTTTTTAGGAAGAATAAGAGAATATCTTTTACAAAAACAAAAAATCGTATTCACATAAAATTCTCAAAAACCTCCCAATAAATCAAATAGCGTTCAACTCAAACTAATTGAGAGTAATTGATTTTCAATTGAAGTTTCATCTATTAGTCCAATAAATCTTATTTATCGATATCAAATGGGTTTAATAAGTTTTCATCAATCCAGAAACACCAATTCTTTTTTTGAAAAAATAAAACAACAAATATTTATATTTCATCATTTCATAGATTGTCTTATAAATCTCTTTACATGATTTACAGTCGTATAAACACCAGGAAAATTCTTACGACCACAACCGATTCCAAACGAAACAATGCCACACAATTCGCCACGGTGCACCAAGGGTCCCCCTGAATCCCCAGAACAAGCATCCTTTTTGCCCGGTACTGAGCCACACATCATTGTACGCGATAACTGCATTACACTACGATAATCTCGTTTACATTTCTGTTTCGATAGCATGCGCACATTCACGGTACGCAATTGATTTGATGGTCGTGTACCATTTTCATGTGTTAGACCCCAACCGGAAACTTTAACCCAATCGTTGGTACGAATACGATGAGAACATAATCGAATTGGGGCAATATATCGGCCGGTCATAGGTTTATCTAATTTCAATACGGCCACATCCATATTAACATTTTTCATATTGAATGATTTCGGTATGCTTATTTTCTGAACAGACCGCCGAACTCCTACTTGATTTAGATAGGTGACACCACCATGGACATTAAAGTCCCTCGCCGTAAGACCCTGCATGCAATGTGCTGCCGTTACCACATATCTCTTGGCCACTAAAGTTCCACCGCAAAAGAATTCACCATTTTTTAAACGCAACGATACAATATATTTTGTTTGATTTATGGTCGTTTTCTTTCCACCAATTATGCGCAATTTACTGACAGCATTAGCGCAGGTCTCGTTTAAAACAACTAGGAGCAAGAAAACAAATGTAACCGATGTTGGTTTCATTCTGTAGCCGTTAATGTCTTGCCCTTGCTGTTTAGAACTATTGCCATCAATCTTATTCGGAAACTTATTTATAAGAAGTTTCAGATGTTTAGACCTTGTTACATTTACATAATTCGATATTTGAACAAGTGTTTGGCGCAATAACAACTGTCTTACTGTGCCTTGACCTTGCTTACAATTTCAAGTAACCAATTGAACTACATATTTTTTGGAAACATTTAGTCAAATATAGACGAGTGAGTCAAAGACCGCAAAAGTCAATGAAAGTTCTCCGATGTCTCCTCAGGCATATTCGATATTTAGTAAATATAAAAAATATATTTGTATTTTTTTAATACAGATCTTTTGGCTGTCTTCGATTTGATTAATTGCTAATAATGTGTCCACTTCTATGTCTAATAATGTGTCCTCTTCTAATGTCAGACCTAAAGATATTTGTTTGGTATAAATGATCGACTGGAGTCTAAAAAAATATGTCTCTTTTTAAGACTATATCCATATATCAATCGTACGAAATTTAGTACTCTTCGTACCCATAAGTACGAATTTTCGAAACTACCTCAATCCTACACTTCAACATTAATGTTTATTCCAAAGCTCAGGAATTCAGCTTTATCCGTTCACACATCAAATTTACCAAATTTAGAACGGTTTACCGTACCGTAGATCCGTATAACTACCCCCCAAATCTCAGTTCTACATTCCAACAGTAATCATTATTCCAAATTTTAAGTTTCCAGCTCTCCCTGTTACCCAAATGAAAATTGTTCCAAAATTAGTGCATTTAGTATTATTCGTACACATAAACTCGAATTTCCATAACTCAATCCTACACTTAAATAATAACCTACATTCCAACTCTCCGGATTCGAGCTCTGTCCATTCACCCAAATTAGACCAAATTTAGTATCATAAATACGAATTTCCAAAACTATCTCAATTCTGCTTTCAAATAGTAATCGTAAGTCCGAATTTAATAATTCCAGCTCTATCTGTTCACCAAAATCCCAATTGTACCAGATATTGCACCACTCAGTACTTTTCGTACCCATATTACAAAACTATCTCAATCCTACACTCCGGCAGTAATCTTAGTTGCAACTTTCAGGATTCCAGTTCTACGCGTTCACCGAAGTCCAAATTGTAGTAAATGAAAACATTTCGTACTCCAATAATAATCTTAAGACCTCATTTAAGGATTCCAGCTCTATCCGTTCACCAACATCCAAATCGTACCATATTTAGTAGCATTTATTAGTTTTCGTAGACGTATCCGTTCACACATAATAAAGTTGTACCAAATATAGTACCTTTTAGTACTCACATGTACTATGCTTCCATATCTTAATTTCAAATTCCAACAGCAACCATTATTACAAATTTTAGGTTTCCAGCTCTGTCCGTCCACCCCAATCCAAATTGTACCAGTGCCGTTTAGTAATTTTTGTACACATAAAATCGAATTTCAAAAGATGTCTCTATAGCTCAATCTTCAACAGTAATCTTAATTATAGAGTTCAGGTTTTCAGCTCTATCCATTCAAGCAAAATCCAAATTGTACTAAATTTACTACCATTTAGTACCAATAAGTAATGAGTACTTTTCGTACAAATAAGTACGACTTTTCTAAACTACCTCAATACTACACAATAGTCACACTTGCACCAATTTGTGTACCATTTAGTACTTTTCATGTGTACGAAAAGTACGATTTTTTACAGCTACCTCAATCCCACACTCCAATCGTAGTCCTAATTCCTATGACTAATTTTTGGTTTTTATAGACCTATTTTCCAAAGGAAGGGATTGTAAATCGCCATCACGGGTCAATTTTCCATACGGATTCATACATGACATAGCCCCACTCTCCTCCTTTTCAGTACATACCCCATCCGTTTATGATTGCTTACATTATTATAGAATTATTGTTGTTTTTATTTTTATTCACAATTTATTTTATTATTAACTAAATTAAAGAAGGAATACATTTACAATTTCATAGCTCTATCGATAAAATTACGCACTGACTTAATACTCGTATAGACTCCTGGATATTTTGTACTGGCACAACGTAAACCCCACGATACAATACCGCACAATTGATTTTGAAACACTGCCGGTCCACCCGAATCACCATAACACGAATCCTTGCCCTTCGCCAAATCGCTGGCACAAAACATTGAATCGGTTATCGTTTCACGCTGACGATATGCCTCGACACATTTGCTGCGCAAAACCAGCGGTACACGAACTTTACGCATTTGCTGAACTTCAGCTTTATTATTTTCCGACAATTGGCCCCAACCATAGACATCAATATAATCTCCAAATTTCCAACTAGCCTCACACAATGGTATCGTATCAATATTGTTACCTTTCATATCGGATGCAAGTTTCAACACAGCCACATCCATGTGATAGGGTTTGGGTTTGTTGTAGTTTTGAGGTTTTATTATTTTTGTAACTCCTCGTCGTACACCGGGCTCAGAGAGGCGTGTTGCTCCACCCACCACAATGACCTTTGAGGGATTAATACCGTCTATACAGTGGGCAGCGGTGATTACAAATTTGGGCGCCACCAAACTACCACCACAGATGAATTTGCCATTTACCCTCAAATAAACCAAATATTTGGCTTTATCAATGGTCGTGGGATCACCTCCAACTATACGCGAATTAATGGGAGTAGCTTGAGCAATTGAGTTATTATCGGTCGCATTGTGTATCAGCGGTAACAGGAGTACAAATAGAGCTATTATATTCCATAATGATAGAGGTAACTTTTGGGTCATTTATAATGTTGGCGTCGATATATCAAACATTGGTTGAGAGTGGATTCACAGATTTTCGATTTAGTATTTTGATTTATTATTGCGTGTGTTTTTAAAGTTCCGCTGCAGTACCGGGAACATACTGCAATGTTATGATTTTTATTAATTAATTTCAAATAAGCCACCAAAATCAGACAACTTCCTTATTTATAGAGTTTTTAATGAAAACATTGCATGCATTCATTCGGCTGTTGGTCAGAATTTTGATCTTTATCAATATTTGTATTTTTAATTTTAAAACAAAACCCTATGACGTTGTAGGGTAATATTTGAAAGTGGTTCATTGGAAATAATCTATTAGGTGGATGTTTTAAAAAAATTTATGGAATAAATTTCGGGCTACCATTTTACTTACTTTGAATGACCAACTCATGTTGGAGAGTATACAGAACATTAAGAGTGACAGAACATTTGTTCCATAAGCCGAGCTTAAAAAATATCTTGCACACAGCTCTTCCAATTTGAAAGACCATGTTCCGATATGTTCTTTTATGCTTGGTGAATAGATGGTGCAACTCATGACTGGCGATATTCACCCTCAACGCAGATCGACCAATAGATATTTCGAATATTTTTTTCTCTCGAACACTCCACCTGTTTCCCCAATTCCCAATGCTCCAGATCCATTTAACAGCGTCTTGTAGGTATATAAATTCTTTGACTACCTCGAAGCTGTAGTTCACAAGTTCCAAAGTTGATCCGAGTTTAGTGGGCGAGTTAATGCCATCAGCTTGGTCTTCTTGCCATTTACTACCAGACCCACTTTGGGGGACTCCTTCTCAATTTGTTCAAAGGTGTTACCCGCGTAGGCGGGTAATATGTGTCTGTTACCCGCGTAGGCGGTTAATATGTGTTGTTTGCTGTACACAGTGCCATTCCTGTTCAAATTTGTATATCGTATGACCTTTTCCAGCTGTGGTCACACGACAAAATGTTACATTTTCTGAATCCTCGTTCGGTATTAAAGGGTTCCGATGGGTCCTTTCCGACTTTGACGTTGCCAGTTAAAGTTATCCTGCATAGCTGTATTAATTTTGCAGAAATGCCGAACACAGACATGGCCCTTAAAACCTCTGAGCGAATGCGGCTTTATAGTCGACGAAAAGGTGAAATGAAACCGCATTGGTATGGTCCAATAATGTAATTGACCATTGACTTCAGTCATTCACACAGCACGCGATGAGAAGGATACTTATTCCTCTATAGTTGCTACATATCGTATTGTCTCATTTTTTGTGCATGGGACACGGGGTGCTGAAGTTCCAATCATTGGCCATGCACGCCTCTAGCCAAATTGTACTAATTTGCTGGTGCATGCACCTGATCAGCATCTGACCACCAGTCTTGAATTGTTCCGCTGGTATCCATCGGCACCTGCTGCTTTATTATTCGATTGTTATTCTGACCTCATCTAGGCTAGGTGACTTGATTCTATACCGTCATCTCTTATTGGTTCTGGGGTATCTTCTTCACCGCCATTATTTGACACCAGAAGCTTTTCAAAATGCTCCTACCAGATCCTCAACACGCTGTCTGCATCTGTCAACATGTTTCCTTCTTCATCTCTACTACAGGAGGATGTGTCTGGACCAAAGCCTTCCATTTGGTGTTTACTCGTTGGTAAATTTTCCGAACTTCGTGTTCTTTTTTCTAAAAATACGTTTCTCCTCTCTCCTTTTCTCCCGATAATTCTCTCTCGTATTCCGTGTTGCTACTGTCTGCAGGGTTGCCCTATACGCTGCGTTTTTCATGTCAGTAGCATTACGACACTCCTGATCGTACCACGGGTTACTTGATGGTGGTCTTTGGTACCCAAGTGTTGATTTTGCTGCAGTTTGTAGGGAGTGGGTAATTTTTTGTCATTGTGCTTCTATATTATTATCGGCAAGAAGTGCTTTCGTCAAACAGTTGGGTAAGTTGAGCGGAGTAGGCCTCTGCTACCTGTTGTGTTTGCAGTTTTTCGACGTCGAGTTTTCGTGTTGTGTTAGATCGCACCTTTGCTGCTAAATTAAGGCGGGTGCTAACCTTGGCAGCTACAAGGTAGAAGTGGTCCGAATCGATATTCGATTCTCGGTTCGATCAGACGTCTAAAACACTGGGTGAATACCTCCCGTCTATCACAACATGATCAATTTGATTTCTCGTTGCCTGATCAGCAGAAATCCAGGTGGCTTGTGTATCTGCTTCTAACTACCATGTTTTTGCTGCCGTGAAGTCAATCAACCTCATGCCGTTGTCGGATGTTTCTCCATGGAAGCTGATTTGTGCATTAATCTCCTAGCAGAACTTTAATGTCATGTCCAGGTCAGCGGTCATACACTGTTTTTAAGCGCTCGTAAAATATGTCTTTGTCTTCCATCGGAGCATGGGCACAAATAAGACTGATGTAGAAGAACTTCACTTTTATGCGGATTTTTGCAATTCGCTCATCTACTAGAATGAATCTGGAGACGAGGTATTTTATTATCCTTTAACCATAATTCCGCACCTAAATTCATGTCTTGTTTAATGGCAGCTATATCAGTGTCCACAATTAAGATGAAAGAGGGACCAAGATAAGCCTGGGATTCGCCATGTTAAAGCCAATTAGAGTCGTTGCTTGGTATATATCATTCCCTACGCCACCCGGTCTTTATTAGTTATTTTTTTTAATAAAACCGCCAAAACCAATTTGTTTTCCTTAAAAACTATAACTTTTACCGACAAAAAAAAACAACAATTTCGTAATTTAGTAATTCTTCATCGTATTTTCAATAAAACTCTTAACTTTATTGATATTTGTATAAACTCCAGGATATATTTTACTAGCACATTCAGGTCCCCATGAAACTAAGCCGCATAATTGATTTTCATATACAGCCGGTCCACCCGAATCACCATAACATGCATCCCTGTACTTAAGATCTCCGGCACAAAACATTGATGATGTTATTCGGGCAAAATTTTTAAATGCCTTCTTACACTTTCGTTGATCTATAAACGGTACTTGGACCATACGCAATCGATCCGATGGATATTTGTTACGAGTTTTACCCCAACCATAAACTTCGAGATTTGGGAAATGCGCGGTATTGCAAATTTTAATTGTTGAAATATTTTCACCGCTCATATTTGATCTCAGCACCAATATGGCCACATCCATATTTAATTTGGGACGATTATATTTTTTCGGTATAATGATATGTCGAACATATCTCTTAATAGTTTGTTTACTGAGCAGTGTTGAGCCACCCATAACGGTTAGACTAAAAGGGACATGACCAACAACACAATGGGCAGCTGTGATGACATGTCGTGGACTCAGTAAACTACCAACACATTTATATTTGCCAAACACCCGTATGCTTACAACATAGTTTGCATCCTCTGCAACAGGAATGCCACCCATTATCCTTGTTATGGACCTTGTATTTCGTCGTCCATCGGGATCATATGCTGCAAAAAGTATCACGGCTAATACGAAAAGAATAAAAAGTTTAATCATCCTGCCACTGATTACGAACGAATGATTTCAAAACAACTTGAAACTTGTTTGTAATTTTTCTATTGGGTTTTATAGCCATATTTGCAATTTAAAACAGGCAATCTCAATGACTGGAATGTCAGTAATAAATCTCCTCTATGTAAATTCTTTAAATAGTTAAACTCAGTGGAGTAGTTTATCTATTTTCATTAGATTTGCTATTTAATTTTATAGGTTTGTTTTATTAAAAAAAATATATAAATACAACTGGAAAGAGAAAATATAGAAAATAAATCTTGGGGTATAAAGGTATATTATATATTGTATGCACCGAAATGGCACATCAAAAATATTATTCACTAGCGAAGTGCCCGCTACTTCGTATGCGGCAAGGGAATACAAAACAAATAAATAATATTTTATATGGAAATCGTGAATACTGTATAATTCGATGTACTATATTTCTCATCTATTCCTACATCTATTATCAAGTTTTTTTTCCGAAATCGTCTTCTTATTTTCATTATATTAAAAAGTAATCACTCAAAAGTACGAATTTCTAAAACTACATCTATCCTGCTTTCAAATAGTAATCGTTGATCCAAATTAAGAATTCCAGCTTATTGGTTCACAAAAATTCCAGCCTATTTGTTCAAAAAAGGTTTTGATATATCAAGCATTGATTCACTCCCATCTTACGTATCTACCAGGAATATATGCCTATAAAAACAATAGCTCGATAAAAGAACTGCAACGAGCACAGAACACTGCATTAACCAGTAAGGAAAGTAATAAAGTCGGACTGGGCCGACTATATGATACCCTTCACCACTTTGGGTATATTCTACATATATATCCAACAGACGCGTTTTTGTTACATATCTATATCTGTACCGATTTCAGGGAAACTTGCCAGAGACTAATTTATATTACTTCAATACGTTGTGTCAATCTAGACTTAATTCTGTACCCTATACCAAAATGCACCAATTACATAAAATCGGATTAAAATATATATGGGGACTATATCTAAATCTGAACCGATTTTCACGAAACTATGCACACATCATTCTAGATTTAATTCAGTACGCTGTGCCAAAATTCGAGGAAATCAAAACATTTCCAGGGACTTTATTGGACTATTTACCTAAAATCGGGCGAAACTATATATAAGAGCTATATCTAAATCAGAACCGATTTTCACGAAACTTTGCACACATAATTCTAGACTTAATTCAGTACGCTGTGCCAAATTTCGTGCACATCGAAAGATATATAGGGACTTTGGTACACCATTTACATTAAATCGGACGAAGATATATATGGGAGCAATATCTAAATACGAGCCGATTTTCACGAAACTTTGCACACATCATTCTACACTTAATTTAGTACGCTATGCCAAATTTCGTGCACATCGAAAGATATATAGGGACTTTGGTACACAGTTTACCTTAAATCGGACCAAGATATATGGGAGCTATATCTAAATCTGAACTGATTTTCACGAAACTTTGCACACACCATTCTAGACTTTATTCATTACGCTGTGCCAAATTTCGTGCAAATTGAAAGATATATAGGGACTTTGGTACACCATGATCCACATGAAATCGGACGAAAATATATATGGGAGCTATATCTAAATTTGAACCGATTTTCCCAATTTCAATAGGGTTCGTCCTTGGGCCAAACAAATGAGCTGTGCCAAATTTCATCCAATTCGGATCATAAATGCGACCTGTACTTTGTTTACAATTTAACGTGGACAGCCGGACGGACGGACATGCATAAATCGACTCAGAAAGTTATTCTATGCATATTCTCAAAAAGCCAAAAGAAGCCATGGGTCTATCTCGATTATTTTTGCCTGTTACAAACATATGTACAAAGACATAATACCCCGTACCACAGTGTGTTGTAGGGTATAAAATTGTTTTGAATCTACCAAGGCGTTATTCTTCCCTGCAACTTTTTAGACGCAAACTCAAAACTATTCTGCCGATAAGAGGATTATATGTGCAGCAAATATTTACGTATGTTTTCAAGTCTATCAGGAACACAGGTGTAAGATCAATAGAGTTTGCCGTTAATTTTGAGAGAACTGCAAGAAATACACGTCAATCCTACCAACTTCATGTTGTCAGGTGTAGTTTTGAGACCACTAAGCACCGACTTGGTTTTGCTGGGCCAAGTGAATACAACAAATTGTCGCTTGAAATAAGAAAAAACTACCTCTGCCATGTACTCCAATCATAATCTTAAGTCCACATTTAAGTGGACTCAAATCTAAATTGTATCAAATATAGTACCATTTAGTACACAAAAAATACATATTATGATATGATACACTCTAACCGTAATATAAATTCCAAAAGAGTTGGAATCTTTAACTCTATCCTACCGTCCAAATGCAAATTGTATCAAATTTAGTACCATTTAATAACAACTTCTCTACCCTATAAGTATGAATTTTCAAAACTACCTCAACCTTGCAAAACTTTTAGAATCCCAGCTCAACCCTTCGCACAAATTCAACTTGTACCATATTTAGTACTTTTCAATCGCATAATTACGAATTTACAAAACTACCCCAATTTTACACTTAAACAGAAATTTTAGTTCAAAAATTCAGGATCTCAGACCTATCCGTTTACACAATTACAATTTTCGAGTACAAATTTCCAAAGCTGTCTCTATAGCTCAATCCTCAATTGTTATCTTAATTCCAAATTTTCAGCACTCTCCGTTCACCGAAAATCTAAATTGTACTAAATTTAGTTCCATTCATTTATTTTCGTACCCATAAGTACGAATTTCCTCCTACCCATAAGTACGAATTTCCAACCTTATCTCACGCCTACACAACAAAAACAACCCACAATCGAAATTTCAAGCTTCTATATCCAGCCGTTTCATCTGGGCGATGATCTGCAAGTCACTCACTCACTTAACACTAAGCTCTTTTATATATTAAGAAAGAGGGACTAAAAAATAGAAGTCACAGGGGCATTGAAAGGGAGACGATACTCTTCCCGAAACACGGCATGTGGGTCTTCAAATTCGAGCCAAATCCAACGAAAGTTTTCGTGGTTGTAGCATTTCGAAGTACACGGTGAAACTGGTCATGTGTCTACTGTTCAGTTTGAACAGCATTTGAGTTAAATTCTGAGTGGTACACCATATTTTGTTTCTCTATAGTCTTAAGAGTAATGCGATAAAGTCTTCAAAAACCATGTTTTCAAAGTTTTGCAATCGGAGTTCTAGTATGGGCATATGCTGAGGACTAGTACATTTGTACCTATTCTACGGGGTGAAATAAAAACTGCAACAAAGTCAAACGATATATTTTTTTAACTTTATTGAATGAAAGCAAAAAATGTCGGAAGTAGCCTCAAATTTTGGAATATGTTTAAATTTGTTCGAATTGGTCACCTAGCCTTAAAATGGCCAATGAAACCGTCACACGCTGCCCAAATGTTGCTCTGCGGTATTTCGGCCCATTCCCGGCGAAGCGCTTGCTTTAGGTGATCGACACTTTGGTGTTTTTAGCGTCAACCTTGCTTTCCAAATGATTTTGGTGGCCATTGTGCGCTGGAAATGAAACGAGGAACCTCATTTTGTAACTAGTCTTGGGTGGCATGTGCTAAATGCCACGGTCGATTAATACGAGCGCAGAGCGACCATCGGCTGTTATGGCGGCCCACACCATCACCATGGCCGGCGCTTGAGTTGTGGTGGCTGGCCAACCGAAGGTGCACATTTTCAGCTGACCTCTTTGGCAAGTAAGCACGATCATTTTGTTTGTTTACAAACTGCTGGACAACCCAAATTCGGCAGTTCACCACTTTCGGCCAAGCGAAGAAAATGTTTAGCTCTTTTGAGTCTATTTTCTTTCCGTTGCGGTGTAAGATCTTGCACTTTTTGGAATTTCAATGGCTTTACCCCGAGCCCATTTTTCAATATTTGCCGAATGCAATATTGCGATATGTTCAGCTCACAAGCCATTTTTCGGCCAATGCGACACGGGTTTCGATCAAGTCGCTTATTTACTTTTCGAACCATTTCTGCTGATGTTGCTGTTTTCTTCCGTACACTTCCTTGACGTCGGGCTATGCAACCAGTATCACGGTAACGAGCGATGGTACGAGACTCAAAAGATTTATTCACATTTAAATGCTGGAGTGCTCTTATTATAACCACTTGTGGTTTTCCTGTCAAATATAAATAAATCACACTATGACGCTTGAATTCCATCACGAATATTTTTTTTCTGGAAAATTCTTACCAAAATTATTTTGTACGCTTGTAAACAGCAGTCGGACGAGTGGCTTAGAAATGACAGCAGTCTGAAGTTGGTTGCAGTTTTTTCATCTCACCCTTTATACTCAACATTTTTCAACCTGCATTCCGAATATATCCAAACTAGCGGAATTATTACCTTAATGATTAATGATTCATAATAGACATTTCGTGCAAATAGTTTTTTCATATGTATGTTTTTGTAGTTTTGTATGTGTTTACAAATTGAAGTGAAATGCAACTTCCGAATGAAACGTACATTTCAGTATTATTCAATGGATTCCCTCATTCGATTCATATCGATATTTTACGCATTATTAATCTACACAACATTCACCAATGCCAAACACAACAAGTTCCGTACGCCATCAAACACCGATCCTCGTATTGTGGGCGGCGAAGAGACAACCATTGATCGAGTACCATATTTAATAAACCTACGACGAAATGGACAATTTACTTGTGGCGGTTCGTTGATAACACCCTATTGTGTCCTCACCGCCGCCCATTGTGTTTATCGCGCAACTGCCAATAGTTTAACAGTAGCTGGAGGTGCTTCAAAACTTACCGATAACGCCGAAATGCGACAAGTTCAACAAACATTTGTATCGGCTTTCTATACGCCCAGCACATTGGATATGGATGTGGCAGTTTTGAAATTAATGCAACCTTTGGTGGGAACAAATATTGCCACAATTTCTCTTTGCTCCAAAAAACCCGAGGATGGTGAATTGGTACAGATATCCGGTTGGGGTTATACAAGTGAAACAAATCGTCAACCATCCGAACAAGTTCGTACTGCCAATGTACGCATGGTATCCCGTGCAGAATGCCAGCAGGCCTATGGAGGACAAGCAACGCTGACAAGCAGCATGTTTTGTGCCACAATACCCGGGCAGAAAGATTCATGTTCGGGTGATTCTGGAGGTCCCGTTGTCTATAGGGGTGAGGTTTGTGGTATTGTTTCATGGGGATTTGGTTGTGCACGTCCTGAATATCCTGGTGTGTATACAAATGTCGCCAGTTTGCGAGTAAATGCCTATATTCGTGGTATTGTTATGGCAAATTGTTTATAAGATATGCAGATAAAAATAATAAAAAACGATTTTTTAATAATATTTGAAAATTATTTTTATAAATTGAAATCAGATCCAAGGAAAAGGTGAAAACGCCCTTGAGTTCGGCAGGTCCGAACTAGTTTAAAGATATCTGGACAAGCCAGCAGAAAGCTTTTCATCACAACACGGCTCAAAATTTAAACCTATGTTATTATATCATATTGGTCATGGAATATTACAACATTAAAAATTGTTGTTGTTGTTTTAGCAAGTTTTACTACTGTTATTTTTTTCTACACGATCTCCTACAAATCCAGTTTCAAAACAAGGAGTCCATAGTGAAGATGGGGTTAGGTGAGTGGGTTTGTCTGGGTAATTGGCTACACCACCCTGATCTCATCACAAAGTTGTTGTTGTAACAAATTGGCTATGTAATTTTCATTCCTGAAAATATTGGTAGACGAAATCGAAAAGGAAAATGGAAAATATATTAACTTAATGGTGTTAGGATTTGAAGAGGATAGCCGGAGAAATTGTGCACTTCTATCGACTTTAGCCATATATCAATGGGCAATATACTTGGAGGAATGGACGGAAAATTGTATAGATGGTGTATGTCGTGAGGGCTTTGCTGGCAGAAGGGACACATATTTAGGATTCCGGGGACAATGCGCTCTCGATACGAATTAGGAATACATAGACGAGCGTAAAAGTCGACTTTTCGTTTTTGCCTTTGACAAAAAAGTCGACTTTTCTATCTTTCAATTTTGTCAAACCTGGTCAAAATCGATTTTCGACTGTTAGTGACTAATGAAAAATCGACTAAAGATTCGATTTTTTTACATGAATTTGTGTCAACAGAGGTAATAAAATAATCTTTGGGCAATTTGGGGTTTGTGCTATAAACAAAGTAATTATGAAGAAAATCGATCTTGGAAAGTCGACTTTGCGATTTCGTAAAATATCAAAAATCGACTTCGATTTTTAGACTTTATAATATAAAAAGTCGATTGGTCGAAAGTCGATTTACTTATCCGTATACGAATTGAGAACGATGCTATACCCGGATCATAGTTGCGCCAGAATCGAACGGGCTTGCCTAGGAAAAAAAACCTCTCACTGTCCGAAATTCCATCTTTTGATATAGGATTTCATCTTTTGATATAGGATTTCATGACGTCTTGAATGACTTCACGATGGCGCCCAAGTTCTGACGGCTGTGTCGCGCAGGTGGATCAGTCATCACTGTGAAATGGCTGAGATGACAAACATGCCAGAAGGAACTGTCTAGTCAACCACACATTATGTTGCTTGAATGAAAGCACCTTCGTATCCTTTTGAAGAAAAAAGGAAAATGGAAAAAAAAACCATGTGTTAATGGGGCTAGAATTTGAAGAGGGGCAATTGAATAGATGGTGTGTGTCGTGAGGGCGTTGCTAGCAGGAGGAATATTGAATTGAAAACATTACTATACCAGGTTCTTTGTTGTGTCAGAATTGGACGGGTTTGCCTAGGAAGAAGGGTCTCAATGTCTGAAATTTCAGGACTATGTTGGTGTAGGACTTTGTTGCATCTGTATCCACTTAAGGCTTGGGAGAAAGCCTATTGATGTACGGATTTCACCGCGTTCGCTATGTCGATTTGTTGTCGTCCGATGGAATGCCGTCTTTTATGGTTGTGTAATGGTTGGATTGACACTTCCGATAGTATGCCCGCAGGAACTGTCTAGTCAACATTACATTATGTTGCTTGACTGACAGTATCCTGGTCTCCTCATAGAAGTGATCGACGCTAGTCACCTGGACACATCAGGTTGCAATTCGGAGTGCATTATTTTCCATTACCTCCATTGTGTGGCCTGACGAATGTGTCGCGAAGGTGGATCAGTCATCATTGTGTAATGGTCGCGATGACTCGCCAGCAGAAGCGGTCTAATCAACATCACAATATGTTGTTTGACCAAACTGGTCACCTCATGGATGTGATCGACGCTCGTCATCTGGACACACCAGGTTTTGCAATTCGGAGTGCATTACTTTGAGTAGTTTACAAGTATCTTCATTTTGTGGCACTAAGGAAAGTAGTCCAGTGGGTCGATTCACAATCAAAATTAAACAATTCTCAAATCGATAAAATATTATAACGACAAAATAAGCAATATTTTAATTCAATAACAGTTTTTAACAATAATTGTTAAAAATGTTGTTAATAATAATATTCTAATATAATATTCTTCAATATTGAACATGCCTTGTTTTGTTCATAATTTGTATGTATGTTGTTTTCAAAATGTTCCAAATGAAAAGCTTTTTGAAAGTTTATCGACAATTTGTCTACATTTTTACAGAATAACATGTTCGTTACTGCAAACGATTTTATTTGTAGACAAAATTGTCGATTGTCGGATTGTTATAAGTTACTGAATCAACCTACAGACCTGGGCAGCATAATTAAGGATGGATGGAACGATGGCCTTGTATGTTGTTACAACGTTTTTTAATCCTTGCCGCAGGAGGTGTCAGACAAAGATTTTAGAACTTTATTCCTAGCATACACCTTTTGGTTGACGTAGTTAAAAAGCGAGGGGAAATGTAGGAGGTTTTCTAAGACCACCCCAAGGATTTTCGGATTATGGACCTGTAGTCATTTGTGGCTTCAGATATGCATTTCATCGTGTTCGTTATCGATGATCTGTTTATTCTGATCAAGCTCGTCATCTGGACACACCAGGTTTTGCAATTCGGAGTGCATTATTTTGAGTAGTTTGCAAGAATCTTCATTGTGTGTCGCTAAAGAAAGAAATCCACACCGGGGCGGCATAATTAAGTATGGAACAACCGATAGCCTTGTATGCCCCAGGCTAGATTGCATCTTCTGATTGACGTTTTTGGAATACCAGGAGAAATATAGGATGTTATCGAAGACCACCCCAAGTATTTTGGGATTATAGACGGTGGGGATAAGCCTTTCAATTCAAGTACTATATTTACTTCTCGGATCCAGGAAGTGAAAAAAGACACATTAGACGTTCCAGTGGCTAATTAGTTGAAAATTTTTACACTTTCGTCGTCAAGGTTGTTGTTTTGTGGTCTCTAAACAACTAAAACAATTTTGTCTACATTACTATTCTCCACCTTTATTTCTTCATATCCCATTCAATCTGGTTTTATATTTATCCCTAATATTATACTACATATTATTACGATATTACATATTAATTCCAATTTACTACATATTTACTGTGTATCAGAACATTGTTTACAATTAAGTTTTTTGAACTGTAAATAAAGCTTAGCGACGAACACTTGATCTCAATGGAGGTCATACGCTATAAAACATTTACTACCATTATACTTAGACGTATGGGTTTTGAAACATAAACTATAAATTAAATTTCACAATTGATTTTCAAATAGTTCAAAAGATCTCTTTGCAAAATGATTATCATTAAATATTTGCTGTTTGCAATTGGCGTAGCCACATCTTTTGCAGATAGTTGGAGTATATCCTCATCGCGCACTCCGCGTATTGTCGGTGGCAAAAAACTCTTTGTCGATGAAATTCCCTATATGGTGAATATACGCAGTAATGGTAGTTTCCATTGTGGCGGATCATTGCTAACATCGAAATGCGTAATAACGGCTGCTCATTGTGTCAAATATAGTAAACCCCGAGAATTAATTGTACGAGCTGGTGTTACCTATCTAAGGGAACGTCATAACCCACGAATGGTTAGGAGAATCATAAAATATCCGAATTATAATATTAAAACAATTAATTATGATCTGGCTATATTGGTATTGAAAACACCATTAACTGGTCATAATATCAGAACCATAGAGCTAACATCTCAGCCACCACCAGATGGTGCCGTTGTCAGAGTATCCGGTTGGGGTCAGGAACAAGAAAATGGTGATATTTCGGAACAATTGAAATCTGTTCAACTTAAAGTGATATCCCGAAAAGAATGTTCAAAATTCTACAAAGGTTTTCGAAATATTACCGATGCCATGTTTTGCGCCTTTGTACCGGGCCTCAAAGATGCTTGTTTGGGCGATTCTGGTGGTCCAGCTGTATACAACTATCGTTTGGTTGGTATTGTGTCATGGGGTCGTCGTTCGGAGTGTGCTCGCCCCAATTCGCCAGGTGTTTATGTTAACGTCGCCAATGTTAGACCATGGTTGGATGCTGTAATACCAAATCATTGTTATTGACAATAAAAGAAAGAAAATATATTTTTAGAGTTTTAATTTGTTTTAATAGTTGAGCTTGTGGCAGGTCAAATTCATGGATTGTAGATGTATGACCAAATACCCATGACAAAAAAAAGTATTTCTGTAGTGATGGCAAATGTCGCAATGACTGCTCAATATATTTGATGAGCCGCTTATAGTCCCAAAATCAATTATAAGAAAAATGTGTTAATGGAGTTAGGATTTGAAGAGGGTAGCCGGAGAAATGTGTAGGCTCGGATGGACAGGAAGGACATCTATTTAGGATTCTGAGACAATGCGTTGTCGAATCGAACGGATTTGACTAGCTTACAGTCCCAGATCATGGATCGAAACTAGTACGGATACAATTCCCGAACTTGTATGCTTGTGGAATGATCGTTGGGTAAGGATAGGAGACGGTGTGGAAATTGGCTTCGAGAGGTGTTGGTTTTTGCATTTGGTTATTCCATTGTGGAGGGCCTGTAGTTATTAGTTCAAATGGTAGTAGTTTCGGCTACGAAAACCTGCAGAGTTTAGTCTGTTGGGGGCCATTCCCGAACAAGCATGCTTGTGAAGCAATTGTTGGCAGGGATGAGATGCATGGTGGTCACTTTCGCTTTTTATTCCCTTTCAGCGATAGTGTTTCATTGTACACAATCTACAAATATTAGTTCTAATGGTAGTAGCTTTGGCTATAAAGCTGGACTGAGGCTATAGTCTGTGGGTTACCAGTCTCGAACTGTTTGGGGTTCACATAGCTTGCGTTATGAACCTGACCGAAAGTTTCGGTAGCACAGGTGTCAGGGTCCCTAGATCTACGGATCTAGCCTGACAGTTGGTATTGGCCCTTCGGTGCTGGAGGTGGTTTATACTCAAATCGCGGGTGGAGTTTTGGCTCGATGTGGAGTTGCATTACAACCGGGCGTCAGACCCATAGAAAGGCAGGTGTTTAAGATGGGCTCCGCTCCTGATCGACGCTCGTCATCTGGACACACCAACTTGCAATTCGTAATGTATTATTTTCAGTAGGTTACGTGGATCTTCATTGTGTATCTCTAAAGAAAGAAGTAAAGGCCGGGGTCAGCAAATTTAAGGATGAACGACGATGACCTTGTATGGCGATACAAACGTGCCTTTTGTACTTGTCCCAGGAGATGTCAGCCAAAACATTCAGAACTTTATTTCTAGCTTTCACCTTTTGGTTGAAGTAGTGGAAATGCGAGGAGAAATGAAGGAAGTTTTCTAAGACCACCTCAAGGATTTTCGGATTGTGGATCTGTAGTCATTTATGGCTTCTGATACGGATTTCATCGCGTTCGCTATCGACGATCTGTTGGCGTCCTATGGCGTCTTGTGTGTGTCACTAAAATGTGGACACCGGGCAGCATAATTAAGTATGGAACGACCGATGGACCTGTATGTTATTACCAACGTTTCTTTATCTTTACCCCAGGAGGTGACAGCCAAAGCTTACAGAAATTTACTTCTAGCTACCGCTTTCTGGTTGACGTAGTTAGAATGCGAGGAGAGATAAAGGAGGATATTGAAGACCATCCCAAAGATTTTGGGTTTATGGACGGTGGGGATACGCCTAACTTCGATGGAAATGTGAAATTCTAAGTGAAAAGTGACACAGTAGACTTTGTACTGGATAATTTTAGATTGCGCTTCCGGAAGAGATTTGACGATTATGCAGAATCATTTTCTTCATTTTCATTTTCCGTAATCTTTTTTTTAGATCAGATCTCTAATATGTTAATCTCAGTCGTTTGGAACCTTTAATAGTGAAACTTTTTCAATACTATTATATGTACAAAATATTTATTTCATCTTCTTCTTTCTTTTCAGTATTCCTTGCCACAGATGTTGCCAATAATAAACAAAAAGTTCATTCGGTCATACATATGGACATTGGAGATTTAGCTATGCAAAGTTCCAATAATGTGTCATTCTACATTCTGAGTCTGGTGGAGACAACGATTACCTTGCAACAAAAGCTGTTCTATACCACAGATGTACTCAAACCCAAAGTGACAACAGCCATAATTGTAAATGATATTACAACACCGAACAGTAGTGAGGTAACACCAGAAAATACACCAGTAGCTGGTGTAAAAACCCTGCCAGCATTGACTCCACAATTACCCATGTCTCTGTTAACGCCAGTCCAATTGGAATTTATCGATGAGAATAGTGTGCGTAAAACGCAAGACTCAGTTCTGAGTATAAAATGTGAACCTGAATTCAAATTTCAAGGACGTTTTTACACACTAAATCGTATGCCTTTGACAAAAATCTATCGTGGTGAGAATTTTCTATTTCGTGCTGGACTTGAGGTTCAAAGTGATGTCGATTTGGATATCTTGGAAACCTATTTTATATGTGTAAGTATAGGGAAACTCTTTTTTCATGAAGACGTTATTCACAAATCTCTTATCCTTTTCTAGGATCATAACCTAGTGCAATCAAGTTATAGTTTTAAAAGGAAAAAATTCACCAACACCTACAAGCGTGGTGAAAAACTCGAAGATGTTATAGTTTTGCGTACTAATGACAATTCAGATGAATGGTTATCCATTAGGGACTATGAACGCAATAAAACGCACGAATGGCAAAAGTCTAACATATTTCATCGGTTACGAAGTTCCAGAAAAAACATGAATCTAACCGACCCTACTGCTGCAATTCCAAACAGTGCTGCCAACAATGCGGCATTGAACAAAAGTTTAATGGGTAAATTGGCCACCAATATGACAATAATCAATAACACTGCCTCCTCAGCAATGATGTCTAGCCAGAATTCAAATATGAGCTCATCAACCATATCGGACGATGGTAAAATAACCGCAACAGCAACAACGACGGGAAATCTAAACTCCAATAATGTGGATGAAAATGTTCAGGCGCTGGCGCCCAACAAACAATCACAAAATTCACGTTTAATTTACAATAAAGCCCTTGATGCCATTCAAGCGACTGGCCATCTCAGGGGATTCCTTAAGGGTTCAGTATTAACCAGTTCACAGCAGCAACAACAACCGTCACAACAACAGCAAATACTCTTCGGTTTCTATTGTGTCAAATGGCGACGCAGTGGCAGTAAAGAAGAAAACGAGTCTAAATTTGTTATAATGGGTCTGCCAATTATAGAACCACCTCTAAATGTCTACTGTTCCATGGAGGAGAAAATGTTCGTTAAAATGCCAATAACATTTAAGGTGGTATTGAAAAATCCAACATCGAAAGTTATACATCTGATCGCATCATTAAGTATAAATCTATCGGATAATTTTATTTGTTCGGGTCATAAACAGGTAAGATGGTGAAAGAATTTAAAATTTGAAATGTAAAAGAGTTTCAGTAATAGAAGATCTTTATGCAAAAGTTATATATATATATATACAGTATTTCAAGAATGATTTTATACATGGATAATTATTAACCCTTTTTGGCCCAATGTTGCCCACAGGCAACAAAATATTTGGAGCTTATGCTGTTGGTAGATATGTATTCTTTGGATTTCATATGTCAAGTCCTGATTATGAACGAAACATATCACAAGACAAATCTAAAAAATTCAAATTTTTGGTAAAGTTATAAGCTTTTTAATATAGAGAAGAGGGTAAATTTAAATTGCTTCGTATTCAATGTACGAATTCTGCCATCAGAATTATTTTTGATTCTTGTAGAACAGAATTTAGAGAATAATTTAAAATTATTTTTTCGTCGATTTTCTTGTAGAACAAAATATAGAGAATAATTTAAAATTATTTTTTCGTCGATTTTGCATTTGGTTTTCTTCACATTGGGCTTTTATTTGTCAGAGAGAATGTACTGTATCTCCCGAATGCAAGGATGTAGCGATGTCAAATTTTGTCCATATCCTATCTAGGATAGTTGCATTAAATCTGTGAACAGAAAATTGTTCTATGATTACGGAAAAAATTCGGGGCTCAAAGGGTTAAACATCTACAAATATAGAAGCTTGAAATAAAATTTAAATTATTTTTGATATTTGTGTGTTCTGCACTTTAAATAGTTTGAGTAACCAAATTAAAATTTAGTACAAAATAAAATATATGGTATGAGGAAAACGCCAATCGATCTAACTGGAATAAATCATATTTTTTGCGAGATATAAGCTTTGTTGTAATCATAGTATGAAATTTATATTAATTTTTGAATTATATATTGCGTCTTTCTCTTTGTTTTTTAGCTGGATATTTCAATATTTGCCTTTGGCGAAAAAGAACTTGTCTACAATCTCTATCCACTGCAAGTTGGCTGGCAAAATTTACCTGAACTTACTTTAGTCTATAATACACAAGCCGATCCAACAAAGGACGAAGCGCAAAATAATTTACTCAGTGAATTAGTACAACGATCTATACTGAAGAAAGTATTCGTTTTGGTAAGTCTTTAGTGCACATGATGATAATTTATTCCATACTTCTATTAACAAAAACTGTAAATTCCCTAATTCCATTTTAGCCACCATTAAAACAACAATTAAATAAATGAGATGTTTTCCCAGGGACCGCAAGACAATTCCTGAAAACTGTATACTAAAAAAAATTCAAAACTAAACTATAAGCCGAAAAGAGAGACAAGAATACACATTCTTCTCGCAGCGAAGAATAAAGTGTACAAAAATTGTGAAAACATTTATTATTTTCTAAAATATTATAATCTAATTTAAATTAATATTTTTTATTAATTAAAGTTCAACTTTTTTTCTTAACTCACAAAATATTAAATATATAGTATAGGATTTTTTTGTGTTTTTTAAATTAGTAAATAATAAAATATTGTTTGTTTAATGAGTAGAAAAGTTATGGAAAAAAATAGTTATTATTAAAACATGAAAAAAGTATGTATATTATTTCCCTGTTTTATTTCTTTGCTGATATTTGAGGTTATGTTCAACCATGGTAAGTAAAATCGGTTTTAATAAAAATATTTTCAAAACCCCAAAAGTGAGATATACAAAAATATTATAGACTATACAAATATATAACATTCAGAAAGAGTTCTTTAATAGATTCTGTATTTCAAAAATCTAATTGGAGACAATTGAGGCATACAATGCCAATTTTCATGTAAACGGCAACAAAAAATTGTCAATTAAAAAAACTGCGATAAATATTGCAAGGAAGATCGAAATTATTCTACTATTTACATGAAATCGGTAGATTTCATGTAAATAGTGCGCCAGAGTTACTAAATAGAGCTAATAAGACAAAACTCAGTACTAATTGGAACGTTTATAGATAACAGTTCAATAGGTACAAGAATGAAATCAAGAAGGCTAAACGTGAGTCTTGGGTCTGCTATAGTGAATCAATCGAAGGAGTTAACGAAGCGGCCAGATTTCGCAGAGTACTATCTAAAGGTCCAACGTCTGGGAGCAAGACGCTCGATCTTCTATCATCAACCCACTTCCCTAGCATTAACCCACCATAATGAGGATTGGCATTGTGCGCATCGGCATATGGTTCGAACGAGGGAGGAGGAGATGCTGATAGAAAATACTATAAGCTACCCAAAACTAGTAAATAGTTTTCAACCAAACAAATCTCCAGGTATAATACCGGCCATGCTGCAACACGCAGATGAACGTGTATTAGCCTCTCTGGAAGACATTTTTAGGGTTTGTCTACTCCTATTGTACATACCTAGTCTATGGAAAGAGGTAACTATGACCTTCATCCCGAAAGCCGGGAAGCCGAGTCATACGCTACCAAAGGACTATAGACTGATTAGCCTCTCTTCCTTTCTACTCAAGACTTTAGAAAGGTTACTAGACTCAGAATTAGGAATACTATTGACCAAAATAAAATTAGCAACTCCCAGCATGCCTACATCAAAGGCAAATCACTGGATACAGTCTTACATGAGGTGGTTGGACGCATCGAGAAGAATATGGAGTCCTCCGGTTACACCTTGGCAGCGTTCCTCGATATTGAGATAGTTTTCAACAATGTGAAGCTAGAGGGCATCCATTCTGCTCTCGTAAGCACAGGTATTCGCTCACTTCTAACGGGCTGGATTGATAGAATGCTGGAAAGCAGAATTATCAGCTCATCCTTAGGAGAGAGTTCCGCGAGGAAATCTCTCAACAGAGGCACACCACAGGGAGGAGTATTATCTCCTCTTCTATGGCTTCTGGTAATACATGAGATAATGCTGGAGTACGACTATATTAAAATAGACGATGATGTAGTCTTGCTGGTTGGTGGGAAATTTCTAACGACCATTTCAGATATTATGGAGAGCGCCCTTTCAACTCCGTCCAACTGGGCACACGCCAAGAGTCTTGGTATAAACCCAAGACAGAATTGGTGCTCTTCTCTAAGAAACGTAAGATCATAAACTTCCGCTTGCCATTTTTAGGAGGCGTGACCCTATCTCTTTCAGAAGAAGCTAAATACCTTGGTACAATCCTTGACCGTAAATTAACGACGAATAGGAATGTTGAGGAACGCTCTAAGAAAGGACTAATATCACTCTACTCCTGTAAGAAGTAAAGAGCTGGGGACTAAGACCGAAGATCATACATTGGTTGTATGTGACGGTCGTACTCCACATTCTTACTTATGGTTGCCTTGTATGGTGGCAGGGGGTCAAAAAAAACTGCTGACAAAATTAAATTCAATACAGCCATCGGCTTCGATCCTGATTACCAGAGTGATAAGAAGCACACGGCAACCAACCACTGGACACTCTGATTAAATTCCAGGCTCTCAGATGTGCCCTGAGGCATATCTCTGTAAATGTCCATCACTGAGTGGCAGAAGACATAAACAGTTTGAAAAGTATGAAATTAATAATATAGGTTTCTTCTTCAAAATAAACCCCAATCAGATTCTAGGCTTTGTCAAAAATCTGGCACGGCTAAAATAATCATCTTCTAGGCTCTCCAACTCCAACTATTTCTTCCTCTCTTCCATTTTCTTTCCTTTCCCCCTTTCCTTTCAGGTATCAAGGATAATCACAATGGAAAATAATTATCCGAAGAATAGTATGCTAAGTCTGAAAAGTGAGTTTTTTAGGAGAAGCTCTGAAAGTTTACGGACATTATCTCGGGAGTGATGTAAGATAGAACATTGAGTGTTTTACTGATTTTAACGAAATTTAAATATAAGTTTGGTAGCACTTCTAAATATAAACTTTTTCTAGCAGATTATAGCTAAAACCGACATAGAATACTTTAGCATTCTGCTCTCGTAAGCACAAAATCGACCACAATCAGATCCTAGACTTTGTCAAAAATTTCGTATGGCAAAAATAACCACCTTCTAGGCTCTCCAACTCCAAATATTTTTCCTCCCTTCCATTCTCTTTTCCTTTGCCTATTCTTTTCAGGTATCAGGGATGACCACAACGGACAATTGTCTCTGAGTGAACGATTGTAATTAGTAACTGTACATCCCCAACCAAACCTACCATCAAATGGGACGATGACGTTACAGCCCACTGCAGATGCTGTGAGGACGAGGGGCGACGCAGACAATCGAACATCGCTTATATCGCTGTACAGTTTTTGGCCTACAGACGGCATAGATTGGTGGGCGCTCTTTTTCCACCCTGTCTAACCTTCTACTCTACTATGGAACCTACCTTAATCTACAACATCATCACAAATCTAAAGTGACTGGAACAGCGCAACCTGAACACCTAGACCGTTATTACTAAGGTATTCCAATATGCACATGTACTTCATTGTATTCCGCTCCCTCTAGGTTTTTGGTAAGATTTTTTTCAAAAATTAAAAAGAAACACACACACTTCGTTATATTTTTTTAAGTTTATTAACACATATGGAAACAATTAAGATTTCACTCTAAAAAACTATAGGATTTCGCATTTTTTTAGAAATTAAGCTTATCTAAATCAAGGAATAAATAGCACAAAAAATATTCATACATATAAAGCATATTAATATATAAACATGTATATATTTTCAATATTTGGGAAAAAAAACGGAAAACGCAAAAATTTGCAAAATGTCAAACAAAAGTCTGGGAATTTTCGATAATACTTATTTTTATTCTAGTAGAAGTTGTTCATTTATTGCTTGAAGGGAACTTGAAAACGCCCTTGCGTTGGCTGCGATTTTCACCCTGTAAATATATAAAAAATTGTTTATATGTGATCATAGACTACTCTTGTTTATGAAAAAAAAACTTCTTACTCACCGCTAAACGATTTCCAAATAAAATGACAGCTTTATCTTCTTCGGGTGGTGATGAAAATTCACTTTGATTTGTCGTCGGCGTTCTTCGGCTTATTTGCAGTTTTTGCTTAATCGCCTGCGAGACAATAACTTTACGGCTAACCGATTTCATGGCCATTAACAAATCCAACCATGTCCATGTCACATTATGATATTCCAGCGTGGGTATAACCAACGAGAAATCGGTAATATCTTCCAGATTTTTCTCCTTATTGCCTTTGTAACTAACGCGCACCGGTACCTCAGGAATTTTAATATAGATAAATAGTTTGTTTTTCTCCGCCCGTTCTTTCATCTTTTCCACATCATCCTTTTCGATTTTGACATAAAACTCGGAATCTTTCGATGACTTCTTTGATTTGCCTTGCTTTTTGGAAGATTTCGCCTGGACATTTGATGACGACGAGGAACCGGATGAATGTTCTTCCAAATCATCTACGGCATCCGTTTCCGAAGCATCTCTGTCGGGGAAGCAAAATTTCAACATGGTAGAATAGAATTTCTTTGTAATTGCTATGGTTATGGGGGCAACGTTAATTTCAAAATGCTCCTTAACAGATATGCCACCAACAGGTGGCTTTTCACGACAAAATACCCGCAATACACGTTTGTGGGTGTCAACCGGCATATCCTTTTGTATTTCGGTGGGCACTAAAACTTCTCGATAAATCTCTCGTGGTATCAAATTGTTCATGCGTATATTGCCCAATTCCAAGAGATGTTCTACAGAATCATCGCTTTTCGATTTCTTCGTATATAAGAAACCACTTAGCACCAGGTCAGCAATACCAATTTGACCATCCGTTTCGGTTAGACGCCACTGGGCCCGTTTAAAGCATATTTCATTGGCTCTGACAATATTCACAGTCTTGTCGGATCGTACATTGGAGATTTTACTCAGTTGGGAAAGTTGGGTTTCTTTGTAGCACAACAGCATGCTATCCAATTCTTCACTTAGGGTATTCAATTCCTCTTTGCTGTCACGGATAAGTCTTTGCACGCGTTCATATTCCAATTTCCATTCACTGGTATCACTTTCATCAGCCCTCTGGCTGATAAAATGAATGTCTTTCTCCAATGAACGTATCTTCATCAAAAGGCTTCGTATCAGGGTTTGCTTCTGCTGTATTGGTCGCTTTTGATCTTCTGTGGAATGCAACTGCAATTGGAAACGCATTCGGGCCAACTTTTCGAGGGCTTGTTTACGTTGCGGTTCCACATACAGTAAGAGATTGTTGACAATATCCAAAATCATGGCATATTGCAGTGAATTGGTGCATACATCCAAATCATGATGCATCAGGGTGAAGGCATCCATCGGATCATCTTGTCTCTCCCAGGGCGATAATGTCTCCTCGGATGGTGGTGGAGGCATATCGGTTATGGTATTTGGATCTACCGTATCACCATAACTTACGTAGAAAAATTCACATTTACATCTGGAGACAATACGCTGCAATTGTATGGGCTGATTTCCGCCGGAATTTTCATTTGATGCAGCGCCGACTGTTTCGCTAACCACACCACCAACACTACGACCACTACCAACCAAATGTGGAATGTCGGGCAAATCGTTTATAACAGCATCATCCTTATCTTGAATGTTATCCACAGTTAGCCACATAATATTCGTTTCCAAGAGTGAATCATGTTCCCCGGCACTGACCGTGGCATAGTACTGCATGCATTCCAGCAAACCTTTCCATGTGGTCTTGGATACCAAGGAACGATCACGCCAAACGGGACGGTGAACACGTTGTAGTATTTCCGCTTTGGCAGCACTTATAATCACATAACCGGAAGTTTCCGAACCTTTCAGTAAAACTTGTGAATTCACCAAGGATATGGACCAGTTCTCGTGAATAACATCGTGTGCTGAACATGCTTGCAAACCTTGTAGTTGTAGTTCACGAGATTGTGTTGTCTGATCGTCGCTGTAGACATTAAATTTATGATCAGCTTCGGCAATAAGTTGTTGCAACATTGCTGTAGCATGACTGGCTGGTTGTGGTTTGTTAATGGTGGTGTTTGTTGTTGTAACTGAAAAAAAATCGGAGTTTATATAAAAATGAGTATCAGCGGGCGGAAAGGAGGGTCACTGTAAGATTTGAAAATCTAGCATATTTGTACCATTCTTTCTGGTACCTAAGAAGCACAATTGTATGTATAAACATTGACACATTTTCGTAGACAAAATCGCAACCGCCTGCAGCTTCAGAATTTTTAATTTCATGTTATGAATAAAAGCGGAATACAAGTATACTAAGGATATACACGATTAGTTACCTTCCTGAGTAATGGATTCCTACATGGATAAAAAAGCAAACACAGACAGTTTCAACAAATCGGTACATTTTAACATATGAACACTGGGTGCAGGACGTTATAGATCGAAATGAAATTAAAATTAAAAGTCGTTGGAAGATGAGAACACTCTACTTTAAATCTAATATTGAGAAAATATAGAAAAATATATACTTTCCACAGTTCCTTCGCTTCTAAAGGAAACGCCCTTTTCACTCTCCTTTACTTCTCAAATATTCAGTATGAATACAAAACCTCCGAATGAAATAGTCGCTGATTTATCACATTCATTCTTCAACCTAACCTATGCCTGTCCATCTAGCAATAATTCATTCTTCTATAAAATGTATGTAGTATATCTTACTCCAAAATACTTACTTGGTAGCACTTCTGCTGTTGTACTGGGCAATGTACTATCGCTACGTTTATTATGCATTAGTGTCGAATTTCCTTCTTTTCGATAGCTTTTAACCGCTTCCGTTGATAGATTATTTTTCAATTTCTGTGATTTCATAAATGAATCAAATAATGCAAAGGCAATATCACGATTATTTTTTGTCCATGCCCCTTTTAGGTCATACACCACCAGTTTATGTGTTGGTGTGGTCGATTTTGTTTTTGTTGACTCTTCGTCATTGTTCGATTGTATTAGAGCTTCACGACCATACGAAACACGTCCCACACTCAGGAAATAAAAATGCACTATTTTACAATTATCTGCATTGGTTATATTCTCGGAGGAGCTATCGAATTTCTCTTGCTCAATACTCTTCAACCATATCTCGGCATCATTCAATTCGCAATTCATATAAACGGTAGACCAATCGGCACGTGGACGATGTATCAAACCATCATCGATGGGTGAGAGCGACAAAAGATATTCCGAACTAAAGGAAACACGACCACCATTCAATTGAAAACCTTTATGACGGGCATGAGACATCCAATAGAGCACTTGAAAACGATGCAAGCTCATTTGTAAATTGGCCTTCTTGTAATGGCGACTAAGTTGTTTTTTACGTGGCCTTACATTATCAAAGACCGGTCCCCGGCGTGTGGGTCGTGTTACACCCGAAAGTATAAGTTTCAAACTTTCAAACCATCTCAGTGTACTGCCATACAATACCAAGCTAGGTATATCATATTTCACATCTACGCCAGGTTTTGATTTCGTTTCAAACGATATCCATATATTCAAACTTATAGAACGGAACGCTCGAAATGAGTCGTGTACTTGATTACTGGAGTATTCAGGCAATTTATCTGGAGCACAAGGCATTACAGCATGATGATCATTGGGATTCGCCAAACAAATCCAATTCAATTTGAAAGTCAACTTTAAGTGCGGGAAATGTAACAGACGGCAATCATCATACCGCGAAGCAGTTCTCACAGTTACATTTAATTCGCCACGAAACATTATCTTGGCATTTGTCCATAAAATACCAGCATTGTTCCATGTTAACTCCATTTCCTCTGTAGTATTGTAGGGATCCAAAGAGGCATGCAATAAGACAGTAAATTGTTTAACAATCATTGTTAAACGTCCGTGGAAGAGTAGGCGCATTTTATCCCAAAATGGTAAAGGCGGACTTGGATCTTTGGAAGGTGCAGATATTTTTTCAAAGCTAAGGTTACACTGAGCCATTACAGGCTCCCAGCATGGACCAAATGCATAACTACAAAATTCCAAATCACAATTAAAGTCATGATAGAACTTTAAGGCAGTCATGCTACGTTGCACAACATCCGTGCCGAAGGGTTCACCAACGTCGATATACACATCACGCTTGGCGCGTTTCGAAGCGGCTTGTTCGGCGCCACACAGTGTGCCAAACAGACTCATTGTTTTCACATAAAACATAGGCTGTGGGAAATCTCTTAGCATAAACTTCCATTCGGAACAACTGACATGTACATTGCGACACCAAAGTGTTGTAAATTCCAGACCTTCTTCAGGCCAAGGACTCTCCGAATCGATTTCTCGCATAATTCGCGTTACATTGTCGGTGCCATGTATTGATGGATCGGCCATTGCCATAATCTCGACATCGTTCATAATCCACGCCAACAGGCGTGTTCGTACCGGTCCACTTTCTCGTATTTTCTTCGAACGTTGAATATAAATTTCCGAATTTTTCTTTACCAATGTGGCATGGAGACTTTCTATTGTTCCAGCCGGCACTAGAAGTGTTTTCGAACAAATCTCAGCAATTTTCTTATCAAATAATGTTTTACGTTTAAGGCCTTCAAGGTATTCATCTACTAATAGAACATAATTATCGCGAAGTTTAACTTCAAATGGATCATCACTAATTTCCAAAAGGAATTCTTTAATCTAAAAAAATATTTAAAAAAAAGATTATTATTTAATTAAAAATAAGACAAGAAGATATTATGTGGCCAATTTCTTCGCATAAAATGTTTCATTTGCAACAAAATATGCACTAGAAGTTAAAAATATATTATAAAAAAATAATTTCAAAACTAAAATTTAAAATTTTAAAATAATTCCAGTTTTTGTGAAAAAATCGATATTCAATTAATTTTAAATTTATACGAGTATTCACCTGTATAACCATGTCGCTTGGAAGAGGCGAGCTAGCCGTAAATGGTTTCTTAACATAATTATGAACAAGTTTCAACCATTTAAAGTGGGAAATGAATTGATTATTTACGGCATCATAAAAGTCATGGTCATAGGGGAATATTGCCTGTAAGAAGAAGAAAACAAATTATGAATTTTTTAAAATGAACTAGTTAAATAAATAAATTGAATAGGACATTTTAATAATGATCATTGGCACTCACTTTAAAACTTCCAATTGTTGTGACCCAAACTTTGTTTGTTGGCAAAACAAAACCTTCACAGTTTACACGTTCTTGTGTCAACATATCCAATTTTGCCAATGAATGTATATCGACATCTTTCAACGTGAATATGTGTTCATCGTCAATTTTTATAAAGATATTTTCGGCTGATATAAAATTGCCTTCTTTGCGACTAAAGAAGAGGTTCTCCACAAACCATTGCATAGAATGACGTTCGGATAATTTAATTTCGAAAATTGTACTTCGCTCTGCTGATAATTCAATTATTAATTTCTTTGAATTATTTTCCATTGGTGATGGTTCAGATGATGGTGTGGTTGTTGTTGTTGATTTGGCTTTGGAAGGTAGGGCTAGCGAAGCTTTTAAATCCTGCATATCTCTAGCCAAGGTGAGTATATGCATGTGTAAATTTGAATTCCAAATAGCTTCAGTACTTCCCGGTATATATACCGACAACTTGGGTCTCTTCAGTTCCGGAGTCTCGTATTCCAAACGTATTAACTTACAATTGGCAAATATATCTGTAAAATCTGTTAGACACAATGAAGATGCTGTCATGGAACGCATTATTGCCATTTGAAATTCTTCCAGTTTTAGGTGGGTTATTTGATGTGTTCGGGCTAAGGCAATTTCCGAAAAGCTTAACAATAAACAAGCTTTGTGATGGTTTATAAAATATGCAGTAATATCTTTGATTTTTGCCGAAATCAATAGATTGTTGGCCGTTGGCTTTTGTGGAGGCGGCATTACATTTGATTTTGTACTAGCACCTGTTTCGTTTTTAAGGCCACCATATTGTTTAATACAACAAACGGTTTTTATTACAAACGTTGCCAGTGTCATACTGTACTCTGTTCTAAGCGTGTGAATGGACACTTCCAACTTGGTAGCATTCGAATATGAACTCAATTTCACTAAACTAACACCGATGAAGAATGGCGAACCCGGAGAGTGTGATTTCTTTAGATTATTGGTATCATTGATTGAATTTCCCAAGGACCACCATAACGATTCTATCATCAGTTCTACACTCCAGTGACGTTGATTAAATAACATATTGAATATCTTGGTTTTATAGAGGGAACTTCGTTTTTCATCTGTCTGTTCCAACACCAAACGTGTATGACTGACGCTCATGCCAGCATGTTCGTCATCGTCCAGTTTCATTAGCATTGAAACATTCCACAGTTCGGCACATCCTTTGACCACAATATGTTTCATAATCCATTCGACTAAACCATTTTTGGGGACACTATCGCCTAACAGTTTACTCGAAGTTTTCATCGTACTTTGTACGGAACCCAAATTATCGGGCAAAGATTTCTGTTGCAATAACATTGAAAGATGCTGCTGCTGTTGTTGACGTTTTCTGGATAGGAAATTATTATGCACCCAGTCATAGATCTCACTATGATTGTATATTATTTGAAAAGTTTTTAGTTTCACATATAAATTCAGTATATCATTTTTTAGCTAGAATTTATAAAACGAGAGTTTATTGGCTGATCAAATTTTAAATCAATATAATTTACTTACCATGGAATCTATAGTAAATTGTTCAATGAAAAGCAATTTTTCATATTTCGTATCGATATCTAAATGTTGCAGTGTTACTTTGGTAAATACTGTGGGTAAATGAACGTTTTCATTGAATGATTTTGAATTGAATTCTCCGGTTATCTGGGGAAAATATGTTAAAACATTATTGTATTAATGTTGTGGTTATATTGTTTATTCATAGTATTTTTGGCTGTGTTGGTTTTGATTCATCAAGACCGTAAATATATTGCTTGATTGTTTATTGCCATTTGTTTCTTTGCCTAAATATATACTTACGCTAAACAATTGCATTTTTGCACTGAAATCATTCTGGGAATTCTCCTTCACAGCCGAGAATGTTGCAGCTTTTATGATGAAACTAAAATTCTTTGGTATTATTGGTGCTATCTTGTGATAGGATTCGTTGTTATAGCTTGACTCCTTTGGACAATGTTGAGAAATGGTTGATTCGGTTTTAGGATCGGGTTTTGTTGTTGTCATAGTATAACCACTACTGGAACTGTCTTTGGTAAAATCGTGTGAAGGTAATGTTCGTTTTTTGGCTTCACTCAAGAATTCATATAGACCACCGTGAATAGTTGATTTTGCATTATTCATAGCTAAAGATAATTTCTGCAAAGAGAAGATAAATTAATTAAAAAGTAAAGTAATTAAAAAGTAAAGTAATTGAGCACTGGAAAAGGCATACTCACATCAACGGACAGTTGACCATGTGATAGTATTGTGGCATCCAAAGATATATCAAAACTTAGCTCACCCAAACATGGTCGTATTTTATTTACATTTTCCAATGATTGTCTACGTGCTGAACAATGTCGCAGCATTTTTGCCTGAGAATAAAAATAAGCTATGCAATGTTGTAACCTCTAATTACATATTTAATGTTCTTACCTGGGCCTCAGTAAGGACGGCATTTATCAAGAGTATTTTAGCATTTTGTACAATGCTACCATCCAAATGAAGTTCTTTGGCTGTGGCATGTATAAACCAGCCGGGATCAAAATCATTATTCATTAATACCACAGATATGTTATTGATATGAACTGCCATAAATTGAGCACAAGTCAAAATACTTGGTGGCACTTTAGCATGTCTGAAATCTGGTACTCCCTTTCCCGCTCCAATGTCTCGTCGAAAGTTAGTTTTACGTGACGTTTCCTGTGACAGGCCCTCATTTTTTGTTGTTTGTATATCTTTGTTGATTCGAATATCGCGAATATATATCGATACTAATTTTGTTACTTCAGTACTGAAGAAACTACTGCGTAAACAAATCTCCTCAATTTGCTACAAAAAAATGGAAAATATTCAAGATATGGATATCGATGTCATGTAATTAGGAAATACGACATCGACAACAATACTTATACTAATTTTAAAACAAATCTTATGGAGTTTTCATATTAACAAAACTCAGCATATAATTAATCGAATCCCTTTCACTAATTAATTAACCAACCCATAATTAGTTCCTATTGCAAATTGTATATCGAAACACGTCATCGTACAATTAAGCCCTTAAACAACATTTCAGAAAAATAAAAAACAAAAAAACTTACAACAGAAAATCCACTTTTGCTGACGTGAACATTTTTCAATGCCAAATAGGGTAGATTTATACGCCCAATGCGAACTTTCACTCGAAACTTTTTCACCAATATCCAACTTATGAAAGCAGGCAATATCCTTAAAAAAGATAAACAAATGGATAATGTGAAAAACCAATGTATCAACGCCATGGGTGACTAAGGAACCCATGGATGAAATTTTTATGAAGAACCACTTACCAATATACAATAACGAACAGGATAGCAGATAATATAAACAATTTGAACATCATTTTGATAAGAATTGGAAATGATCCCGGAAAATAAACAATTCCAGCAGCATTTTCCTCACCAAGAACGAAGTAAACAAATCAGCAGTTCAGAACATTGATGTCCATTCACAATGGCCAAATCAAATGACGGACAATAGTAAAATTATATTAGGACAGTATCAGCTGTTTAAAGGGTACTATAAATCGAAGTCAGAAAAGGGCAGATGTTTTACATACAGTTAACCTAGTAAATGTTTCCAAACGACGATTATTTTATTAAATAGAAAATAAATTGTCAATGCATGAAATTGAAAACATAAATAAACATACAGTTGTATTATTGCCACAAAATGTCACAATTTAAAATACATCTCTTATATTTTCCGATACGTTTTGGGATCAATTTTTTTTGACCACCTTTCATGTCAAAACGATTTTGACATACCTTATAAATATGTCTGTATATGCAACAAACACATACATACATTTGTCAGTTACAATACCGAACATGGTATAATTAGGTTCGTTCGTTTACTCAATAATTTGTACGAATTTGTACAAATTATTACAAAATGTTGTTCGTTTACCCAAAAGTCCAGTAAAAGAGAGTGAATTGAGAGAGCAGATTTGACAGTTGTGTTACTGAGTATTTGCAAATTCTTACAAGGAAAATTTACTCAGTAAGAATTTTCTTGTACCATCAGCTGATATTTAATCAGCTGTTTTGTTATGTTTTGTAAACAAACAAAAAATTGTTCTCAAGAAAATTGATTGTTTTGTGAATTTTATTTTGATTTTGTATCATTAAATACCAAAATGGATGAAGAAAACGCAAGTATTTAAAAATAAGAGTAATAAGAGTAATTGGCGAACGATTTTTTAGGTTCCAAATCGAAACAAAAAAGTGTGCATCCCTAACATGTCTGGAACACCACCCCCATATCAATTGCAGATACAGGAATAACAGGTCACAACCCTTTTAAATGTTTATGGGGAACAAACAACATCAATTTTCCGCTTGTTATCCATTTTTCTAATAAAAATGCTGTCTTATAGTTTGCGCCAGGATTGGTCTTGGCCGATTTGGTGTTTGTTTGTTGTTTTAATCAGCTGTGTCGAAACAATCTTTTTACTGGATGTTGTTCGTTTACTTTTTGCAGTTTTCTCTCTTGAAAAGGAAAAATTCGTATTTACTCTCTGCAAATTCTTACTGAGTAAATATTACTGGGAAAGTAAACGAACGAACCTATTATAGAAGGTAACAGCAAAACCCAGCTGATTTGGCTCCAACGTAATACTAGTGTCAATATGAATTTGACAAATTATGTTTTTAACCCTTTCAGTGTTTTTGTCGAATATATTCGACATTTAAAATTACTCTGTTTCTTTGGGATTTTTCGGTTATCCTATGTACCGTTACAATTGAAGTTTTGGTTTTTGCTGAAAGATAGACAAAACTGTCCGAGGGTTAAAATAAAAATTGCTTTTTGTTCTAAACTCTGTGCCTTTATATGATTTTAAATACAAAAGTTTAGATTTTTAATCCGACAATATTTTTTTTGACACTGAAAGGGTTAAAAAATCACCCAACAGGAAAATTGGGAACGCATACAATTCGAAATTATTCTCTATTAAATGTCCTCTAGTATTCAATTTAGTCAATCTGCCAGCTGTGAAAGTTTGGGGAAGCAAATCTGTCTTCATCAAATAACTCGCTATTCCCAGCATTTTCATATGTGTTACACATATAAGTGGCAATGGCTCAATTATAGGAAAAATGTGGAAGCGATAGAAATATAAATTTGATATATTTTCATTCATGTTTTTCAATTTTATTTTGAGAATTCGAAAATTTTACATTTTCAAAATAAATATAATTTGTGTGTTTGTTTACTTTTGTCGGTCAAATGACATTGACACTAATATAACTTACAACAAAAATTGCCATGTGGTTGTTGTATCGTTTGTTGTACAACAACACTTGCTGTTACCTTCTATTATTATACCATGATACCGAAATAACATTTGTTTACAAATTGAAAACAATTGGTCTGTTCCCGGACTACAATAATCTACTAATTTTTACTATTTTCTTCGATATCATAAAGGAAAAATTGTTGTCATAGTAAAAAATTGTACATTCTTGGAGGTTCAGGAACAGACCAAATGTTTTTACAACAGAATTATTAAAAAAAATGTTTTCCGAAGACGTGTGAAAGCTGGAGAAGGCAATTTAACTAGGGAAGGAACGCCACCCAAAGGTAAATCATTCAATAAGTATAAATCAGTTAATAATAACTTTAAATATTTTCAAAAGGATAGAATTTAAAAGCAATGCCGTCTTAATCGGGAAAATGTGTGTGTTCCGCTTAAAAAATACGTATGGTAGTGAAATAAAATCGATCAAAGGTCATTACCTCTCCATCAGTCTTCAAGATATGTTCGCAAGCAGTCATTTTGGGTACGTTGGGCTGCCTTAAAAAAACGGTAGGTTAAAAATGCGGTACAACTTGACCAACAGAACAAGGTGAACATTCTTTGCTTACGTGCGTGTAACAATATTTAGACCGAAGTGCTGAATGCCTTCCTCCTCTCTTATACAGCACGCTTATGTTGGTTTCCCCCACTTTTCTCTCTTCGATGAAATTTTTGCTGTGCTTCATTGAATATTAGTTTTTCTTTTTCGAACGAAGGAAATGAAAACAAAATGAATATTTTGTAATTTAATGACATTCAATAACGACAGTCATGTTGTGTTTGGCGTGCTCATAATTTTACTTTTGACAACATTCAGCTTTCAAAATTTAAATGAAAATATGTACGCACAAAACGGGTTCAATGGCAATAATTACAAAATATTTTTGATATTTTGAAGTTCCCATCCTCTACAATCTATAAATATTAATTTGTGGCATCTCCGTCATCGCCGTTAACAAACAAGACGAGAGATGGCAACTCTGACAAGAGGCAACAAAGAAGAAAGCAAAAGATTGTTGCTCGCGAAATCTTCAACACCACAGTTGTGGCAAATCGACCTTATTTAAATTACAATTCCTTTTTATTGTTTTTCTGAACTTATATTAAATAAAATTTTTATTGAAGTGTTGTTAAGATAACCTCTGTGTTTTAATTCATCAACAACCACAATAACTATAAATTTTACCAACTGTAGTTATAGCTTAAGAACAATTTGAATCAAAAAAATGTAGATATCAGTTTTTTCTCAACACTCGTTGTGAACAGACTACGTTTTTTACTCAGCGCTTGTTTAAATATTTCTCTTTACAACAACTTCCCTGTTATAAGTGTTTTTAAGTGATATTCAAGAACTTTGCTTGACATGGCATCCTCCTCTGGGGGCAATTATTATAAGGACTTAGATCCCGATGGCGGTGCTAAATCTCCCAAAAGGAAAAAACAGAAGACGGGTGCTTTGGCTTTGGGAAATTCCTTAGATTTCCCGCTCTTGCCTCAATATAAAAATAAAAACCAATCATGCCCCAAATACATTGTAATGAAAACTAAAAACACTGAAAAAACTCTAAAATCGTTCAACATATTTCTGTTATCGAAAGCAATCCAAGGAATTTCTGCGGAACCCACTCTAAAAACCATCTTCACACGTGACGGCAATCTTATTTTTTTGACAAGAAATGAAGCTCAAGCAAACCGTTTTTTAAAAACCAAATATCTAGCTGGAATTGGTCCAATTGAATGCAGTTATCACCGCACATTAAATATCGTTAAAGGTTTTGTACACTGCGATCTGCTGACTGATCTATCCTCAGAAGACATAGTGGATGGCATGAAATCACAAGGCGTTGTCGACTGTCAAAAAATTACCAAATTTAGAGATGGTACTATATTTAACACTCCATCCCACATAATTAGTTTCAACTTATACGAACTACCCAAAACAGTTGAAATTGGTATCATAAATTGCAAGGTTAAAGTATATACTCCTAACCCGATTCAGTGTAAAAGCTGCGTTAAACTCGGTCACACAAAAAAATTCTGCAAAAATGCTCCCGCTTGTGATGTATGCTCATCTGCTTCGCATGATCCAATTTTATGTACAAAAGTGTTATGTATAAACTGCAATCACCAACATAGTGCAACCAACAAACAATGTCCAGCATTTCAACAAAGAAAAATGGTGCTCAAATACAAAATTGCAAATAAATGCTCTTTCAAAGAAGCTTTGATAAATACGCCTAAAATAGATACAACAGAAATACCAATTGAGAGTCTCTCCGATGCTATTGAAAGAAGAAAAAAGAGAATAACACATAACAGTAAACTAACCAACACTCAAAATCTCTCTAACGTTGATTCCCCAATCAACAACACCCACACAACACCAACAAAATTAATAAAATCCCCAAAACATACAACCCTGCAAGCTAGCGCAGAACAACCTAGCACAAGTAAAAATATTACAACCAATACAAAAACAAATACCATCACAACGAAAACAACTATAAACTCAGAACAATTACTCAATAAATTTAACTCCAAACTTGAGTCAATTAAAAATACCACCAAAACACACGGAAATACCTTTTCAACAAATGTATCTATCTCCGATGAAGAAGATACGAAGAAGAATAAACCAGCAAAAATAACTGCAAGAAGATCTGCGGTAGACAATCTTGAAGATTCATTAATGTCTGAATAAAGTTTTCTACACTCATCACTCTTATTCTTTTATATCTCCCCAATGAATCAGTTTAATATAATTCAATGGAATATAAAAGGTTTAATTAATAATTACATCGATCTTCAACTGTTATTAAAAGATCACAATCCCCATTTCATATCTTTACAAGAAACACATTTATCATACAATTCACAACCGATCTCCCCTCGTAATTTCACTCCATACGCAGCAAATAAACCGGAAAATATCTCGGCAAAAGGCGGAGTTGCTATATTTATTAATAAAAATATTCCTCATAAGCGAATTTTAAATAACTCCAAAATATTAAATATTGCAATTGAAATTTCCTTAAAAATAAAATTTACCATTATTTCAATTTACATCCATCCCAACGAAACCTTTGCGGTTTCCGACATATTAAACCTATTCATCAACATAAAAACTCCAATAATTTTACTTGGCGATGTAAATAGCTGGAACATCATTTGGGGTTCCAACAGAAGTAATTCAAGGGGACTTATTTTGGAAAATGCCCTAAATGCACAAAACCTTTGTATACTAAACGATGGCAAACCCACACATTTATCTACGTTCGGAACACATACCTACATAGACATAATATGCTGTTCGCCTTCGCTTTTATCCATGGCAAGTAGTCATACTTTAGATGACCTTTACAGTAGTGATCATTTTCCAATAATCACCAACATTGATTTTGGTACACCTGTCGCAAAGTTTAAACCATTTTATAAACATAATTTCAAGAAGGCAAATCGGAACTCTTTTAAAATGGATGTTGACACTTCACTAGATGCCAACAATCTTATCGGAAATCCCAACAAAATTAATGCCATTTTCACGAAAGCAATTAGAAATGCAGCCAATAATAGTATCCCAACTACAAGACATACAACCAAAAGATCTGTTCCATGGTGGAATAAGGAGTTATACACCCTACGCCAGAACAAGGTTTGCCTCTATCGTGCTTTTAAAAAGGCTCCTTCACCCGATAATCTTCTTTTATACAAAAAGGCCAACGCAAAATTTAGATTTGTATCTAAAAAACAAAAGGCATTGTGTTTTTATAATTTCACAAAAACTATTAGCCGTGATCTACCTCTCAGCTTTGTGTGGCATAAAATTAACAAAATATCTAGAAAAGGTAACTTCAACCTTTTCACGTCAATGATATCCAATGACATATGTATCAACGATCCCATCGATATAGCCAACCATTTTGGAAATAAATGGTCGGTCGAATCATCAAATAGCAACTTTTCTCCGGAGTTTTGCGCTGCTAAGTATAATCTTGCATCCTTTTCTAATCCTGCCTCAAATAAGCAAGCTGCTACAATTGAGGGTGAAATTGTATTTAATGAAATGCAAATAGCTTTTGGTAAAGTTAAAGGCACAACGCCAGGACGCGATAATGTTTCCTATCCCATGTTGAAGAATCTATCTAACAAGAGCAAACATAAATTACTTTCTTTTTACAACTCGGTCTTTGATACCGGAATCATCCCCCATTCATGGAAATCGGCAGTCATAGTTCCTTTGCCCAAACCAAATAAAAGTAAAACGGAGTTTTCTGGATACCGGCCTATATCTTTGCTGCCCTGCCTGTCTAAACTGTTGGAAAGGATAATCTCCAACCGCTTATCATGGTTTTTGAATGCTCGTAATTTAATTTCTATTAATCAAGTTGCTTATAAAGCAAACCAAGGTTGTACAGACGTACTTTTACACATCGACTTTTATGCATCCAAATCCATATCAGCAAGAAGTCACACATCAGTACTTTCGATAGACTTTGAAAAAGCATTTGATCGCATCGGTATACATATAATATTAGATTCGCTGAAATCATGGGGAGTTGGAAGGAAAATTTTAAATTTCATCAAGTCATTTTTGACTGGGCGCACTTTTAAAGTCAAAATCAATAACTATTACTCAAACCAGTTTGCTATGAATAATGGTATACCTCAAGGGTCACCACTGTCGGTAGTGCTTTTTCAAATAGCATTTAACCAAATCAGCAACATCATAAACAAATATCCTAAAATATATCATTGCCTTTACGCTGACGACCTATACATTCTGAGCTCGAATAAAGATAACGATGCTGCCAACATTCAATTTTCTAACATTATAAATGATATCAACACTTGGGCCAAAACATCTGGTGCCAAAATCTCTCCTACAAAATCTTCAATTCTACATATATGTCGGAAGCATAGCTGTAAACCCACCAACATAATAATCAACGGTGTTAGCATTCCCTACGTCAAGAAGCTTAAGATCCTGGGTGTAATTTTTCAAAAAAACTATCGGTGGAACGAACACATACTTAAATTAAAAAAGGACCTTATACCCCGTTTAAACATTATAAAGTACCTTTCACATAAAAGTTTCGCCCACATCAACACCCTTACTTACTTGGTAAAGACATTGGTGCTAAGCAAAATTGACTACGGTTTGTACCTTTTTGGGGACAGTCCTGTTTCAACTTTGAAACTTATTAAAGCCGTATACCACGATAGCATCAGGGCCAGCACATACGCATATAGAACTACTCCCATCAAAACCTTACTGATTGAATCTGGTTTGCCTTCTCTCGAGCATAGAATTCTCGAGTCTAGGAATATGTTACTGCCTAAAATCCTGTCATCCAAGTCTTCCGTTATTAACACTGATGTATCGAAAATTTTAAAAACAAAACGAAAACCTAAAAAAACATCAGTTGTTTACTATTCTATTAGGAATAACATAGTAAACTTTAGGGATAAGGTTACATGTTTTAAACCTAAATGCCCTTCATGGCTTTTTTCGGACAAATCGTGCATTGTAGGAAAAAATGGAACTTCAAACGAAATATACGCACACCATTTTCGATTTTTTTTCTTGCAGCACTCGTCTTGGCAGTTCTTATACACTGATGCCTCTAAAACAAACTCAGTCTCCGCATACGCAGTGGTTGATTCCAATGGCGATACTCTATCCATTAAAACCCTTGCTGATTTTTCATCTATCTTCACGGCCGAAGCTGCTGGCATTATAGAAGCTATCAATATTGCAATCCATTCACAACAAGAAACAATAATTATTTCCGACAGTTTATCGGTTCTAAAATCGGTGTTATGTACATCAAACAACAGTTGGGCTTCAATTAACAAAATTCGGGATTTGCTAACCGAGAACAACTACATAAAACTTTTCTGGGTACCTGGTCACGTTGGAATTGAAGGAAACGAAAACGCCGATAAAGCAGCAAAGTACGCCTGCACCGCTCCAGTGTTGTTAGATGGAATAATCGAAAAAATAGATTTAAAAACATTTATAAAACACAAACTTAAACAAAATGCTAAACAACAACACATGTTATTTGAACATGTGCACTATAACAAAATAAATCCTAACTGCATAGTGCCCGTCTATCCTACCAATGTACGTAAAAAGCAAGTGCGCATATTTTCGAGACTTCGAATGGGTCATACTATTGCCACACACCAACATCTCATTAACACAAGTTTTGACAACAAGTGTCCCAAATGTGGAAATGTCTACACAGCACAACATATTTTAGAAACATGCAACGCTTTCGACAGAGCCCGCCTCAACTACCTCAACAACGATGGAACGAATATTTTAATATCACCTACTACTGTCAATATTAATAAGATATTTAACTACATACGTCATCTTAAAATTACTATTTAATAAAATTATTAAGAATTGTCAACCGATTTAGCTGATGGCCATTGTAGCCAATGCTAGATACTTTTATTATTAGCATTGTATTTACTACAATGTTAATACTATAATAAATAAATAAAAAAAATGTAGATATTTATTACATTGCATTTTTTTGGCCGCCAGTCATGAAAAAAAGTATATCTGCGTATTTATATGCAATTTTGAATAGAATTGTTCTTTTTAAAATACTTTAAATCTTTAGAAAATATACATTTTTAATATTTTTAAAAAAGATGACAATCGACGTGGAATTTATTTTTCAAACAATTTGAAATTGATAGATGAGTTCCAAATTAAAAAGAGCTGTCACCTAATTTATCAAATGAAACTACCTTCTGTAATTATGCCATGATTTTATACCAATTTCAATTTATTTCATAAACGAGAATCTAGCCCAAAGGGCCAAGAGCGATTCAAATAACAACAAAATATAGACTACCAAAAGCTTAAAATTAACAATGTATTAGCTTAACAATATCTTAACGTCTATTCCGTTGGAGAGGTTAAAAACCTTTGTACTTCAAAAACATTTTTATTATTATAATTAGATTATTTGATGTAGCGTCCGGGCATAAAGGGGCCAAGGACTAAGAAAATTTAAATTTATATGGCTTTCATAAAGCAGAATATTAAGTTTCTGCTTTATTTTTCTTATTGGAACTGTATTTACTATACACATTCAACTTTTTTAAGCAACTCTGATGCTGCCCTTTACGTTCCTCTTTTGAATTTCATTCCCCTTGTCACTTTTCTTACTTCTCTCTCATAAGAACTCAGCAGAACTGTTTACAACCAATGAAAACATTTAAATATGTATGTATAGGTAAACAAATATCAGCTTACTGATATTTTTATAATATTTTAATACTAGTTGAAACAAATACGATTTAGTTCTTTGATTTACTCCAAATCGATATGGACGGCATAGTCTATACACATTTTAATGGTTTTTGTTGTTGCTGGTAAAAAAGTAATACTAGTGTCACCGAAAAGTTAATTCAGAATATAAGCGGTCTTTATTAACAGTTCTTAACTCACAAGAACTCCTTTTGTTAAAATGATCCAAGCATTCAGAAAATTGGTTTTTGTAAGTTTTCACTTGCAGTTACCTTATACCATGTGAACATTCATTAATAGTGTAATAACGACTTGTTTATACATTTGTACGGCGGTAAATATATTTTCGGTAACCGTATACCCAATACTCATCAATGATATACTCTTAAATGTCCAAGCCAACACATTGAGTATTACTAAAGCCGTTGTGAATTATTGAGACGTAGCGGCTCATGATTTTCTACTCTTATTAGAATAGTTTATGTGAAATTAATTCCAATTTTTAATATATTTACATATTAATGTCATAATATTATTGATGGCATAACAGAAAGAAATCGCCTTAACTTTCCTATTGCTCTTACCGAAAGAAGGCAGCCGCCACATAGTAAAAATAGTATTCAGTTTAGCAGGCATTTCGTCGCCGTTATTAAGTACGTTGTAGTACTGTCTGGTTCTGTGTATATCATCAATTACTCTTTTTTCTATTTCCAGTTTAAGATAGGGATACATAGTCGAGAGTATAAGTCGACTTTTCAATACAAAAATTGGATTAACCGATTAGTTGAAATTCGATTTACTTATCCCTATCATCAATTACCAATTACTCTAAGGTCGGTTTCCATTTAGTCTCCATCCCACCTCATTCGTAAACTTTCTGTTATACCATTTTCAATTCATCTTTATCGGCCATTTTGGCTTCTCTCCCCATTCGTTAGCAGGTGGAACGTTTTTCAATTTGTCTTCAGTCGGAGAAAAAGGTGAAAAAATAATCATCGGGATTGGGCATTTCGATTTTTTCTATTTCTAGTTTAAGAAAATTAAAAGGAAATCTCAAAGTTTTCTGCAGCATAATAACGCGAAAATGTTAGAAACGGGAATCAGCAAAGGTTAAATTCTTTAGATTTCGTGAAAGATAACGTAAACGTGTGAATAAAAAGGCAAGCAATTGAAAGTGAAAAATCTTTTGATATTGCTCTGTAGTCACGACGAAATCAATCGAGTGGCCTTAGTTGGTTTGCTTGCCACTAAGGTAAAAAAATTGTGTACGTTTGTTTGAGCTATTGACGGTGGTGGTGGTGGTGGTCGACTGTCATCATCAACATCGCGAGCACTGCGAGTCTATTAACCCTATATACCAAAGAGGAAAGTGTTTGTATGAATGTAAAAAAACAACAACAACATTGTCGTATGAGGGGGTATCAAAAGTGAAAAAATCATATTTTAAACAAAACAAGGATACCGAACTGCCGATTGTAATTTGTGCCTAAATTGAAATTCTAATACAAATTCGTCTAATCTTTACACCATCGACTGATCATAAAACAATTGCCATATCGTGATTTCAACATACAGTAAAAAACATGATCATACAAGAGCCTGTGCAGGTATAGAATTTTGCGGTCTATATAAATGTGTAACATTTGTTAAGTATTGTTCTTATTTTCTTAGGCTGCCATATGGCATTGTCTCAATCACTATGATCACAAGGATGCTGTATTTTTGGCTGAACGTTTATGCTCCGAAGGTTAGTGGAAAATATTGTATGATATGATATAGAAACTCTTATTATAGGTAATCGATAAATGATAAATTGAAATCTAAGTAATAGTCATGTAAAATAGAATGTTTACAAAGTTATCTGATCTTGCAAGAACTTGAACCACATGAAGGAATATTAAGTGTGAGTATTTAGAAAAAAACTCGACATTCTGCGGTTCCATATATAAAGTCATATAGGTAGCTGCATCAAGTTCCGAAAATACCCTCATCGTTGGTCTAGATCTTCAATATATTATTACCTTATCAATCGGTTCTAGGATCAAGATTGATATGAATTGTGTAATGTTAGTGGGCCTGCTACTACAGAAATTTTAATTATGTGACAACATATTGACAGAGACAGAGAAGAGACCTGCGATATTCGATTCTCTTTAAAAAAATATATATTTATTTCATCACGAGTCCTTTGTAAACAAATGTTCACTGGATCATAACAGAAAGCTGTAAATGTTAAAGCAGAATTTTTAAATTTAGCTTAGATTTGGAATGAATTGTACAAAATTATATATGCAGCAGTCTGAAGCTAAATCAATTTAAACCATATTAAACGCACGTAATACAAGTATCCATTCCTTAACATGGGCAAAATTTCGATTGTGACTGGCAAATGCAGGGTCATTAATGCATCATTTACATGAAATGGAATACAAATGTATGATGGGTTTATATTCAATTCTGCACCTTTCTGTAGGATTCTATAGTCCTTGTAACCTATAAATGGAATACACCATTTGACTTATTTATGTATTTTACTTTTGCAAAATTATAGATATTTTTTCTTTCCCCGTTACTACAGTTTGGGGTATGGTTATCCGGAATGACATACACTTTTGCCCAGACATCCAATACGTCATACCGTAAGACCTCAACAGACTAAATAGCAGCAGGTCTGACACAGCTACATACTCGGTAAATCAAGCCAACGATGAATATTGTCAAAATGGAGTCCGTAATGAACATCACTCAGCATCAACCCAGTGACTCAGAAAATGCCTCCCTAGGTCCACTAGAATAACTCTAGCTCAACTCAGACTTGGTTGGAGCACAATCTTAAATAATTATAAATCCAGAATTATTTCTGGCTCATGCGATCAGTACCCAAACTGCCACAGCACTCCTCATGACAAATCGTTTATTTTTTGCCAAGTCAGGCCCACAGAATTATGCCCTGTGGACCTCTGGGTTAGAACAATAATCACATATAAATACACTGGTGGTGCAACTTAAAATACAAGGCTAATAAATACCGCTTAACTTTTTCAAATATAAAGATTTCGTTTTGGTTTTTTCAGTTTTAAATCGGGTACTTTATTCAATTAAAACAATCGTTAATGCAAAATTTGAAATAATTTTATGAAATAAATAATATTTTATGGGTAAGAGGGGCGGTCGCAGCGGTCTTCATCTTGCAAATCAAAATTGCCGGTTCTAAATTTCTTAAACCAATTGCGGTCCTAATGTTCGTAGTACCACTCCCGTAAACGGTGCAAATCTCGTATGCAGTGTCCTTTGCACCATTGGCTTTTTTAAAGCAATGAAGCGTAACATGACGTAAATGCTTCTTGTGGTTCTCCACATTGAACGGGGCAGAAACAATTTTAAAAGAGGCTTTGTCAACAACGAAACTTTGAAAGAGCTCTGGTACGACTGAAACCGATGCCATAAACGGCTAAGACATAAGCCTGCATGTTTATATAAGTATAGCCAGTCAGACTCATCCATAGCGTGGCGCGGAAGAAACTTATGGGACAACCTAACCAACCGAGATCATAATATATCTCGGATGAATTAAAAATAAATATTTAAGACTCAGGCATGGGAATAATTACCGTGAGAAAGTCCATAGTATTGCAAGGGTACTGGTAATAATGGTATCGGGCTGTTTTTTTTTTTATAGAGTTCGATATATTTACGAGATTTATGAAGTAATAAATCGGATTGTTTATACAAATATGTAGGAACCATAGCTCCCTTCGCTGAAGAAAACATACACCAAAACATGTTAATGATGGGTTGTGGGTTGTGTGTTAATGATGGAGTTTTATAATGGTCAACACAAACCTCCTATAGAAAAACTTTGGAGTATCATAGATACCAAAATAAAAGGGTTTCACAAACAAACAGATATAGGCTCTTCCAAAGCTTCAGGATGCAAGGAATAGTATACCCAAGGATCAAATTAAGCATTTTATTGATACAATTTCTCGTAGGTAAAAAAATTATAGTTATGCCATCTAGTCGTCAGATAATGTAAGGGTCTGAAAAGCCCCCTGAAACCATGATTAGCAAACTCTCTTAAACCTTGCAACTCAACTTGACGACTATTTACAAAAGTTTGTCTTTCAGAGTTTATTAAGTTGGACACACAATAATGATGCGAACACACAATGATTTAATGGTCTTGTATTGTGCCAATAATTGAGTTAGTTTCAACGACGTGTTATTAGAGTTTGCACTTCATTTCGTTCGAGTTTGAAGTGGAGCATTCCTGACAGAATTATTCTACCAGATGTTGCCGTCCTTTGGCTCACATGCCCTCTATTATGTTAATCTTGCTCGAATTACAGAATCCGTTTGGGTATTATACGTTCTATTCAACCAAACTGATCTGAGAAGACTAGGGGCAGCCAAATAACAGAATCATTAACCAAAAAGTTTCAATTCTTCGGAATAATATGATCAAACGATCAACAGGGCATTCTTCGATGACAACTATATGGGTTAGTCTGAACCCGAGCTGAATAAAAATAAATGAAATATCTTATGGAGCAATGAAATGAAGATAGATTTTTCTGTTTAGTAACGACTACTGCCTAGGTGTAAGACGCCCCAAGAGGAAAAAATCATATATTGTTTGCCAGAAATGCAGTTAAACATGGATGTCGAGGCGGAGGTGACAACCTAATGGTATGAAGATGATTTTTCTGGTATGGCCTTCATTCAATATTTCAATTACAAATCCAGCGGCCCATTTTGAATACTAAAACATATTGACGACAGCAGATCAATAAAATGTGCTGATTTTTCTATCGCGTTTAGAAATTTATTTATATTAAAGATTTACACTAAGATTGAATTTCGTTTTACAGTGTAAACATTTCTTGAATTGAACGGAAACTATGCATACTAAAGTGTGTACTTATTATTTTGGACATTTGTGTATTTACTAGTCTTCTACATATTTAGTATCGAATAATGTTCAACATTTTACTGGATAGTCTGCCGAATTCTTAGGAGAGAGACAGGTAAGAAAGTTAAAAAAGGGGAAGTATTCAAAAGATAATCATAAAATGCAGGAAAAAGAGCTTAGGAAAGTTTGCAGGAGTAAAACCCGGGTTTGATGTTTAAAATTAAAAATTAATTAAAAATACAAAACATTATCATAATTATTTTTTATTATTAAAAAATCTTAAACAATGATATTAAACAATTTCAATTTACTTTATTTACAGTGGAGACAGACGAAACAATTTTCATCTTAGCCACAAGTTATTACCGATCCAATCTCATTCACCAAACATACTGGTTGTTGCGTGAAAAATCTCGTCGTTCCCCTCAATGTCGTTTCCTGCAAGCCAAATGTGCTTACCAACTAAAGAAATACTCCGAAGCTGAATGTGCTCTAACCAGCAATGGATTTGGCGATATGAAAAACAGTTTTGAAGATATTGTAAAGGAGTTTGGCGAAATTGCATGCTTCGTTTTACAGTTGATAGCACAGATATGCGTTAAGACGGAACGTAATAAAATTGCCACAATGGCACTGCGGAAGGCGCTTAAATTAAATCCATTTATGTGGCAAGCCTTTGCTGATCTATGTCAATTGGGCGAATATCCAGATGCCAACAGTATATTTCAAATTCCCAATACTGATATTTTCAACACCTGCCAAGGCAATATGAATACCAGTTCGATGATTCTCTTTGGTGGCGGAGGTGGGGGAAGCTTGAACGAATGTGCTAGTATGAATTATTCAAATTTCGGTCCAGCAAATTCCACAGATGGCGGCTTTGTTAGTCAATTGTGTAATAGTTCAAATTATATACTCTCCACACCCGTAGAACAGCAAATCCAACCACCAACTAATAACAATGGCCTCGGCGCATTACAGAATTTGACCACACCAAATAATAATAACAACAACCTAAATAGTTCCATATCGATGCTAAGGGGTAACACGACTGGAATGAGTTGTGTTGGCAATGGTCTAAATCAAAATCAACAGAATGCCAGCATGATGATGTTGGACGACACTCCGGTCGGTTATACAACAAACGCCGATCAAACAAGCGGTCTGATGAGTACACAGGGCGATGGTGGTGGTGCTGGTACACCATTCCGCAAACAATTCAAATATTTGTCAGCTATGTCACCAACAACGCCCAGCTTCGGTGTTCTGCCCATAAACAGTCCGTGTGGTGGCGATTCATCGTTTTTGGGTAGTTTCAGTGGTGCTGGTCACACACAATCAAATCTCAACATAACCAACTCCCCATTGCCGCAGACATTGGCCGAAGTCAATCAGGAGCAGAAAGTTATTGGTAAAAAAATGAAGGGCCATGTTAGTAGCTTGATAAATCGTAAGGATACATCATCAAATTCAGGAAGTGGAAGCAAGCCGGCTGTGTTTACACAAACGGGAAATATAACACCACGGACTCCGAATAATACAGGAAATGCTTCCAGCGGTAAGTTAGCATCGTTTAAATTAAAAAAAAATCATTGAACTTAGGTCGAAATCTTAAATGCGGGTTTGTTTTCTACTTCAATAAATGTGCACTTTATTTCAGAGTAAAAATATAATGGTATCAACAGTATAATTTCGTACTATCAACAGTATAATTTTATGCCATTATATTTTATAAAAAACATATTGAATAATTTTAGCTTTTTGGGTCCCTCAATTTAAAATCTTTCTCTGCTTGGTTCCAACTGCGCATTCGTCGCAAGGTCATTTATTCTATTGATTCTAATTCTGACACCTCTTAATTAGATCCAAACATATCTGCATCAGTCGTAAAAACTGCTTCGGAAAAAAATTCCTTTAAAATGTGGACGTTCCGCCATATATCGGCTATAACATCAAATGTTTTCGATAACTTCAACTGAAATTTTTAAATGACAATCTTGAATTGTGTGGTGTTGGAATTATGTAAAAATATTAAAGGGTCTCATCAAAATTGCTGTACTCGGTTATATTTTTTCTGTACACATTTCCTTATAAAGATGGTTTTTTCCTTATAAAGACAATTATTAAAGAATAATAATGTTTTTATTCCCTACACAGGTACAAATATTCCTAATGCAGCGGTGAGACGTAGTTCACGTCTCTTTAGTCATAGTGGATATTCCGTAAAAGAAAACAACAAATCGCCAAATATATCGAATAAATTTGTGCAGCCCCGTTCACCTCCACGCAAAACTAAAGCTCGTATGGGTAAAATATGTCTTAACAATGAACTGATTGAAGACAAATCCAACAGCAATCAAGCGAATAGCGAAAAAATTTCAGATAAAAATCTGCGCAAAGACAAAGAAAAAGTCGAGACCATAACATCAGCGCAATCGGCAACGAATCGCACATCCGACGATGTCAAAGTGCAACTGAACAATAGTTTAAACAATGCCCAGACTATGGCTCATCATTTACTTTCGTTAAAGAAACAATCTGCCGATGGTCTGATGGCGTTACTTCGAGATTTGGGCGAGGGCTATAAGCTGTTGGCCCATTTTCAATGTAAAGCCTGTATTAAACATCTAGAGTCGACAATTCCAAAACATCATTTTTCATCAAGTTGGGTACAATCGCTGATCGGCATGTCACACTATGAGCTGCGGGAATATGAAAACGCAGTGGCAATATTTAAACGTATACACGAACAGGAGCCATATCGCCTCGACTACATGGAAATATACTCCTCCTCACTGTGGCATCTGCAGAAAGAAGTTAGCCTATCTGCCTTGGCTCAAGATTTAATAAATCAAAATAAAACATCGCCCATAACTTGGTGTGTGGCTGGAAATTGTTTTTCGTTGCATAAGGAGCACGAGACTGCCATTAAGTTCTTTAAGAGGGCCGTACAAGTGGATCCTGAGTTTGTCTACAGCTATACATTGTTGGGTCATGAGTTGGTGTTGACCGAAGAACTCGACAAGGCTATGGATTACTTCCGTGCCGCAGTTGTCAGAGACCCACGTCATTATAATGCCTGGTTTGGCATTGGCACAATATACTCCAAGCAGGAAAAATACGAACTGGCAGAGTTACATTACATCAAAGCACTGAAAATCAATCCCCAAAACTCTGTTATTCTTGTGCACATTGGAGCTATGCAATACTTTATGCAGAAAAAGGAACAGGCATTACAAACTCTTAATACTGCTGCCACCCTAGATCCTAAGAATCCATTGGCCCGCTTCCACCGGGGCTCAATTTATTTCTCATTAGGTCGACATCAAGAAGCCCTCAAAGAACTCGAAGAACTGAAAGAAATCGTGCCTAAGGAGTCAGTTGTGTTCTACTTAATTGGAAAAATTCACAAAACCTTAGGCAACGTAGATTCAGCCTTAATGCACTTTAGCTGGGCCACAGATTTAGATCCCAAAGGAGCCAATAATCAAATAAAGGATGCCTTTGATTCAATGTCAAATCCCTGCTGTCCCTCTACCATGAATGAGCCTGGATTGGATGCCGACTTAGAACCTATTTCGGAGCGTTCAGACGAATCAACACAAGCTCAAGACGTCAACTATGATAGCGATTTTTAAAGCCACAAAAAAAAAATGACTGACCGTGCATAAATTCATGTTGGCCCAAAGGGTGTGGTTTAAAAAATACAACTTGTAATATTGTTTTCTTTATGCTTTCGTTTACTTCCTTTTTTGTTGATTCTTATTATTAATACAATTATGATTATTATAATATATTTAGTTTATTCCATGGGCCCCCATCATTTTATGTGTATTTTGAGCTATGTAAAACATTATCTAATTAATTAGAAACAACTTATGATTATAATTTCTTGCTATTTCTATATACCATCATAAACAACTATATAATAAACTAAATAAAATAAAAGTAAAATGAAAAAGAAAAAACAATTGTAATATTTGGTAAATTGTAATCATTGTCGGTCTATCGTCGATTGCATCGAATTCAAATCTATTTACGATTGCAATTAAAGGAATAAAGGATCATCTTGTCATTTTCAATGGAAATTACTATAAACTTTATTTGCATAATATATTCAAAAATAAATAAATAATAAAATCTGAAGTAGTAGTATTTTAATTTAAAACACAAACAACAACATAAATTCACTGAAATACAAAAACTGCAAAAAAAAAACAAGAAACATTAGCATGTAAAACCAAAAAATCTAATGTTTTATTTATAATAAAATAAAAAGTAATTATTATGTTCGAAAATTGTATTTGTTTATTTGTAATTGAATTGAAGTAGAATTACAGAAAAAGTGAAAGTAGACACAACTTTAGATTTGGCGCCATGTGCTAAGTTTTTTCTTTAAAGTTAAAAGTTGCTTTCGTCGGAAAATAATACCTTTTGCCAGAATTTGGGGGTATTTTTATGAATTCATTAGCGAAGTTTTTTCTTTCCTCCGAAATGTTTTAGCATAACCACAGAGATGACATTATGGCACGAACTTGTGATGCTGATCCTCAAAGGTTATGGCTATGTTACCTTGTTTCTTATTTGTGCCAGATAGATTTTTTATAGTGGATCAAAGTTTATGCAAACCAGTTTCGCAGTTATTTCCATGATTGACCTATTTTTCACGACAGTGCTGATTTACGAGAACGTTTATCTCTTCCGTCAGGGAAGCAATCTTTGGGTCAACATGACAGGTTTGCCGCAGTTGGTTTCGAAGTCATCCAGTAGCTGTGGGATAATCTGGCCTAAACTTGGGAATTCTCCCTGCAGGGATATATCGCTTAGCCGCCGGAGTGATGGCACTTGAGGGTGCCTGCTGATGACTAACTGGCATTGTCAAGATCATTTGAGTGGCTTTACCATAGTTCACAAATGTGCGCGTATCAAGCTACACAAAGTCGATGTGATCTGAAGCAAGGGCCACATGTGTCTGCCAGGATTTTGTGGCTATAAGCGACTAGCTAACAATGGTGATAACAGGGGAGCTGGTCTGGCTGTGGGATAATCTGGTCTAAACTTGGGAATTCTCCCTGCAGGGATATATCGCTTAGCCGCCGGAGTGATGGCACTTGAGGGTGCCGGCTGATGACTAACTGGCATTGTCAAGATCATTTGAGTGGCTTTACCATAGTTCACAAATGTGCACGTATCCAGCTACACAAAGTCGATGTGATCTGAAGCAAGGGCCACATGTGTCTGCCAGGATGTTGTGGCTATAAGCGACTAGCTAACAATGGTGATAACAGGGGAGCTGGAGCAGTTGGCAACTATTCTTTGGGGGAACATTCATTTATTTCAGCGAATTCCGAGACGTCTATCTGGTCTGTAATGCTTAGCCAGCGACGGTCTTGTACTAGGTGTGAAAACGATATTTCATGATTGGCATTTAAATTGTCAATGACCATTCGACTATTACCCAACAATAGATGCTTGATGGAGGTTTGAAAGCGATGCTGTTTACTGAAGGAATGTAGACATTGAAGATCTCTAGTTCATTGTCTACTTGGCTGGCTAGTGACAGAACATATGTTCCATAAGATTTGGAGGCGCGTCGGTCCTTTGCGCAGCTTTTCCAATTTGAAAGACCATGCTCCGAGATGTTATCTTGCACTTGATCTTTCCATCGAATTCGTGGCCTTCCCCTTATATCGAAAATAAAGTAAACTATCAGACAAATCGATGTGAAGGTCGTTTCCACGACCATTCGTTAAGCACTTCAAAATTGAATATTGAGGCGTTCGAAAGCTTATTATTGCAAGTGTATAGGCACATCGATTCAGTTAGTCGGTAATACATTCGAAATCGAAATAAAATTGTCTTTTCAAGATTTTTTGCAATATATTTTTTATTAAAATAAGTTATGCCTTACCGAATTTGTCGACTGGGAGATATCGAGCAAGTTTTTTTTCATTGTCCAGAAATTCAATAACTAATCACTATTCATTGATCGCTTTCAAATTCGTACTCCACGATTGGGTGCCTTACGTTAGGGATGTACGGTTGTTAGTAACAACCGTCCACTCGGAGACTATTGTCCATTGTGGTCAACCTTTATACAATGCCTAGGATTTGGTTGGGGTCTATTTTAGAAAAGAAGGCTAGATTATCAATTTCATAGCTTTCAAACTGTTTATGTCTTCTGCCAATCTGCGACAATTGTTTCTGTTCAATTGTTTCTAGCTCTTCTTCGTCCTTGCATAGACGACAGTGATCCTCTCCGCTGAAGTCCCATTTCGAAGTGAGAGATCTAATCTTGCAGTGACCTGTTATGATCCCCACAATGATTTTGATCTCTCTCTTATTATTCTAGAGAATTTAGGCCAGATAACTTTTGAGATTCTGCAACCAGGTTCTCACCGTAGAACAAGCGGATTTTGCCAATGAAATAGCCAATGGGTTGTTGCACATATCTCTCAATCGGAAGATTGGACGGTGAGCCTCCTCGAACAAGCTCGTCGACTATCTCGTTCGCTTCTATGTCAGTATGTCCTTGAACCCAATATAAGTTAACTATCTGTCGTGTATCATTCAGAGCGGACTTGCAATCAAGAACTATTTTTGAGTTTATAGTACACGACTTCAAAGCCTTGAGGGCCGCCTGACTATCAACATGCATATTCACCGGTCCAGTATTGTCGGCAGTAAGTGTTTTTACTATCACGGCCGCTTTCGTGATTGCAAGGATTTCCTACAGTAAACGCCTGCACCAGTGCCTTCCTCCATCTTTGACCCGTCTGTGAAAAATAACAGACCTAGGTAAAGAGCCACTAGTCCAGGATTCCCTACTAGGCAACTCTACTATGATGTCATTAAAGTCTCTATGAAAGCAAACATAGTCACTAATGTGAGTACTTCTCAAAGCCGGTCGCTGTACTGAATTTAATTTTGCCAGCAGTATCTTTTTTATTGACCCCTGCCACCATACAAGGTAACCATAAGTAAGAATGGGGAGTACGACCGTCACATACAACCAATGTGTGATCTTCGGTATTAGTCTCCAGCTCTTTACTGTGGACTTCTTACAGGTGTAGAGTGATATTAGTCCTTTCTTAGAGCGTTCCTCAACATTCCTATTCCTCGTTAATTTGCGGGCAAGGATTGTACCAAGGTATTTAGCTTCTTCTGAAAGAGATAGGGTCACGCCTACTAAAAATGGCAAGCGGAAGTTTGGGATCTTACGTTTCTTAGTGAAGAGCACCAATTCCGTCTTGGGATTATACCAAGACTCTTGGCGTGTGCCCAGTTGGACAGAGTTGGAAGGGCGCTCTCCATAATATCTGAAATGGTCGTTAGAAATTTCCCACAAACCAGCAAGACTACATCATCGTCTATTTTAATATGGTCGTACTCCATAGAAGAGGAGATAATACTCCTCCCTGTGGTGTGCCTCTGCTGAGAGATTTCCTCACGGAACTCTCTCCTAAGGATGAGTCGATAATTCTGCTTTCCAGCATTTTATCAATCCAGTCCGTTAGCAGTGAGGGGATACTGAGCTTACGAGAACAGAACGGATGGCCTCTAGCTTCACATTGTTGAAAGCTCCCTCGATATCGAGGAACGCTGCCAAGGTGTAGGCAATGCGTCCAACCACCTCATGTATGGCCGTATCCACTGATTTGCCTTTCATGTATGCATGCTGGGAATTGCTAAGTTTACGTTGATCAATAGTATTTCTAATTTCTGAGTCTAGTAACCTTTCTAGAGTCTTGAGTAGAAAGGAAGAGAGACTAATCGGTCTTTAGTCCTTTGGTAGCGTATAACTCGGTTTACCGGCTTTCGGGATGAAGGTCACTCTTACCTCTTTCCATAGACTATGTATGTACGATAGAAGTAGGCAAGATGTCTATTACATCACATACACATACCCATCCTTAGAAACCTTGTGAACTGACATTTTTGAAAACTGCAGACAATCGAATTAAAATTAAAACAAATTAAGTGCAATACATAATATTTTATTTGTAATTAATACAATCAATTATTATTATTATTGTTATTATTTTAATATGTGCTTTTGTTTTGTATAAAATGAAAACTATCCGCAATTTTGTTTTATGAATAATGAGAGAAAAGTAGAGGGATATATATATATATATATATATCAAAAATGAGATATTTCTTCATATAAACGTTATTTACAAAGTGTGTGTGGGTAGTATTTCTAATTTTTCTTTTGTTGTTTTATGTGGGTGTGTGATTTTGTAGCTACGTTACAATTAATTAAATACTTAAATGTAAATATATATTTTTTATTTTACACATGTATGTATATATCTCCTCTATGCAGATTAAAATTATAGATATTTATGGTTGTACATAACATAATATCAAAAACAAATAAATTTTATATATTTTTTTTAAATTTATTACAATCATCAATCAAATCGTTTTTTAAATTATATTATTTTTATTATTATTAGATGCTGTTATACAATAATAGATTGAAACATGTTCTTGGTTGGTTCCTTATATTAGTTTTAATGCTATTTTTTAAATTAATATTTACACATAAAGTATTTTGTTGCTTTATATATTGTATATGTATATTGAATATACTAGGCTTGGCTTATAGAATATGATGTAAAAATAAAATAAAAATAAAAAAACATAGTGTAAACACAATTTTTGCTATTTTAGTACGAGAGAAAAACAAAAAGAAATGGGAGAACATACAGTTAATTACAAACATCTACAAAAATAATATTAAGTTGATTGGTTGCTTGCTTACATGTACAAAAACAAACAAAAAATTACTTTTTGTGTTCAAAACATTTGCTATTATTTTTTCTTCTGGTTTAAGTATGTGTTATTTATTAGTTTAATTGTTTTTTTTTTTGTTTTTTTTTTTTATAAATATAAAATACATTTTCCTTTAAATTACAGTAGATATTGTTACAAAAACAAAAAATTATGTTTTCAAGTTTTTGTTTGTGTGTGTTTAGGTTTAAATTGTTTTTAGCGAACCTTTACTTAGTTTTCAGCTTAAAATCTAAACGAAAAAAATTCTTAAAATTATTATTACTTAAAATTATGCTAAAAAAGTTTATATCTTTTTTTATTGTTTCTTCTTAAAAATGTTAACACTTAATTTATAGCATTTATATCTAATGTTTTCATTTATTTCTTATAACATAATTTAAGCAATTGTTTCACATTTCTTCTTCTCTGTTTGCTTCTCTTTTTTCTATGAGTTTTTATTTTACTTACTTTTTATTTATTTCTTTTTTTCTAATTTATAAAACTGTATTTTCCGCTTAATTGTACTAAACTCCTCATTTTGTTGTTGTTGATTAACTTAATTGCTAATGAAATAATTTAAGATTTTGTTTGTTTGTTTCTTTGTTTTATATATGCATATAATTATATATTTTTTGTAGATAATTGCATTATAAATATAATTGCAGAAATGAATTGTTGGGGTAAATTATGGTTTCTTTGTAGTTGTTGTTTTTTTCTTCAATAATTATTTGTTTTTTCTCTTTTGCCCTATATCTGCTTAGAATGAATTTTAATTTGATTTCTATTACTTTTTAGTTTCTTTCAATTTAATTTTAGAATTAATTTCGGTTTTATTTACAATTTAAGATTTTTAAATAAAGCAATATTTCAAATAAATACGTATCTTCCTGTAGAAGAATTAAAACATACTTCCAACAAGTTGTTGTAGAACAGAAAGAAGATGTCGTCTCTGCTTTTTTATCTTTTTGTTATTTCAATTAAATATTCAGATATTTTCTGTTGAAATTTAATGATTCCATTTGTAATTCGAATTATGAAATTTCGAATTCAAAACATAACAGAATAATGAGTTTTATTTTTCGAATTTAAAGTGTAACTTTTAAATTAGAAATGAAAAAAAAAAATAATGGAAATAAAATGTTTTGGCAAAAATAGAAATGGACATCGTTGTAGGTCACTGCAAGATCGGATTTCCTACATCCACAAAGACAATTCCCATCTATTCGAAGTCGCACATCCTTTTGCAGAGTAAAAGACATCGACTTTTCGCCAGTTATGAGATATACACTCTAACGATATTTCATTTACTAAAGCACTGGTGAAAATCTCACGTTTATTTTCTTTTTTTTATAGTTTGGCCGGAGGAGAAATAAAAATCAATAGCATTTGTTTTTATTTTCCTCTGACCTCAAGCCAAACTATTAAAAAAAGAAAATAAAAAGTCCAAAGGTCAACTATATCAATTACAATAAACTCACGTTTATATGAAATAAAACGGGACTATATACATATATAGATCTGAATCGATCAAAGGATAATAAACATGCCCAGACAGTCGGCACGGCCGGCCGCATGACGTTGAAAGAGAAACTATTCAACAAACGTTATGATGATTTTTTTGTTTGTTTCGAAAGATACACTTATTTGAAATACAGCTTTATAGTATTTGATTAGTTTTTAGAGAGGGTGGATGATTTTAATAACATTTCATTTATGACTTACATAGCTTTTTCTTCTGTATTATTTGTTTCTTTTACAATAATATATTACAAATCGATCTTCAATAAATAACAAAACATCCATAAACAAAATCATTATTTTGTGATAATAATAAAAAATAATACCCATTTCGGAAACATATAAGAAGAAGGTTTGCTGCGTGTGTATATCAGTGAAGAACAAATCAAGGTTGGAAGCCAATTTGAGATGAATAAAAAAGGAGGGGAAAAAAGGAAGCATTTAAATTACACACAAATATTGTTCTGAACGTTTTTTTTTCTTTCCAATGACACACAAAAAGTGCGTTCAGTAGTTCTTTTTTTCACTATTCAATTTAGTATGATGGTGGGACACAACAACGAAGCCAACAAAATTTTATTTTATTAAATTATATTTTGTTTTTCTTTGTTCAATTTTGTTTGTTTTTTCATATTTTCTACAAATTTTTTTCTGAATATCACAGAAATGAAATCAAATATTTGTGTACAAAGAAAAGAAAAAAATATGTATGTATGTATATAAAAATATAAGAGTAGAAATTGAAACCATTCCTAGATATATGGAGAAAAAGAAACAAATGAGGAGAATGTGTAATGCACAAATATATAGACTTCAAAAAATATATATATAAATAAAAGCATAAATATATATAAATAAATATTATATCATTACAATTTTACAAACATGTCGTTTATGATGCTCTCTTCCCGGCTTATCTGTGATACACACATACATCCTTTCTCGCTCTCTTTGTTTCTTTAAGTAATAGCAGCTGTTAAATAATAGAGATCCATCAGTGTTTGTACGTTAATGGGCAAACATGATAGACGATCATGGGTATTCGAGTCTAGGGCCAACCACGACAATGCATTGTAACCTTCCAGGACATAGCGTAGAACATCAGCCGTTAGTGTCGAATCCAGGGGATGGTCGGTAGCCGATGAATGGGCATTTGTGGAATTTAATATATCATCGGTGGTCTGGATATTCGGTACGTGTAAATGTAGTGCGGTTTTCAAAAATACCGGACATACATCTTCAAGATGTGGACAGGCTGCCCAAAACCAGGCTGGCATTCGTCCAGTTGGTGCTGTGGAAACCATATAGCCCACAGCCAAGGGTTGTTGATTAATTTGTCCAACCTAAAAAATAGGAAAAAGGCATTTCAATAAATTTCCATCAAAAAAAGTTTATATTTTTATGAAATTCAATTTTTAATTTTTTTATTGCAACCATTTAGAATATATTTAAGGTAACAGAAAATGATATTCGTCTACTAACCTCTTCAATGTCCTGATGTTGATTGGTGTTAAAATTGTTACCGCCCACACTTTGCCAACTACGATTGTCTTCCAAGCGGTCCGGACTGTTATGGTTGGACATACCACGAGCTATATTGATAATAAAAAAGCAAAATATAGTTTTAATAAATTTCATGTGTCCAAAAAAATAAAATAAAACGTGATTAATTACCTGTGCCGCCGCCATCCCATTGTCCCAATAAATCATCCATGAGTTCGGCATCCTTAAAAACATCATTTTCATCTTCATCGTTGCCGAAATTGATGAAGTCATCGTCAAGATCGACTTGAGGTTCGTTAGGAAATTGGCGGGTAAAGGACTGGAAAGAAAGCAACACCCTGTTATAGAACTCTTGTCGGAAAAATATGTAAAAAAAATCAAGAAATATCGGGAGAAGTATGCATATCCATCCAACTGTTCTCAATCAATAAACCCACCAAAGAGACAATAAATGATGGTGGTGTTCCAACCGCACATTATGTTCATTGTTTTATTCATGTAGCACATACTCATTCCTCTCCCCACAACAACAAAAATATATTCGAAAAATATTTATAACACTTACCAAGCAGACGGCACTTGTGGGAAATACCAAAATATGGGTACATGTTACATCCTGTGGTGTCGACAATGGATTTTGTATAGAAAATCGTTCGTCGGGTGTAAATTGGTCTGGCATAACACGTAATTTGGCATCTGGTTCCAGTGTTACCAAACAGGCACTCAGTATGGTAGGTGGATACATCAATTGACACTGTTTACACATATCTCGCAATTGTTTGGTGGCTTTCTGCAGATTCTGTTTGCCCAACAAATATGACCATGATTTGAGTTCATTGTGGCCAATGCGTCCGATTCGGCCCACAACTAAACGCCACGTCTGTGTTGTCTGCGATATGAGACCGAGTATATAGTCCATAAGCTTATTGAGGCCAATGCGGCGTGCAGGTGCCCGACGTCGTCGTGTCCTATTGGGAACATCGATATTGATACACACTTTTTCCAACATTTCGCCGCGATCATCGGTAACTGTGGCCAGCAGCCATGACTGATCTTCACTGAGGCAATAATTGCAATACATTACAGAGTATTTCTGATCGTTGGGACTGCCACGCATTCCACCCCATGCCGCTTTCGAGAAGTCGGTCTTTTCGTTTTTCTCGTGCATCGGTGCAAGGATATACGGTGGTGTGTACATTTTATACGGTCGACGATTCTTCTCGTCTTTGGTCTTGAGAAAAGCTTCTACATTGGCTGCGGTCCCGAAGCCTGTCAAACTTTTAACAGATTGGGCATGTACCATGTGCCGCTTGCATTGTGAGAAGATATTAAGGGCCAAGCACTTGATTTCATCAGATGTGCGTTTACGATTTCGTGATCTTCCCAACTCTAGTATGGATTCCAGGGAGATTATTTGTATGTTGAGGTGAGCTCTTACAGAGTCAGGTATAGTTTTGAGTAGTTCGGCATACATGCGAAGCAAAGCAATACAAGCCAATCGCTCCAGGTCCGGCGAATCGGAACCGAATGTAAAGGGTTCCACCACATAGAGAACAATGGCCGAAGGATTCACTTCCTCCAGACATTCGGCTACGCCCAGCGGGTCTCCGAGTATTAATGGTTTTACGTCTGGCTTGTGATCAGTAGATTTGGAATCTGCTGACGAATTACCCTGTGAATCACCATTGTTGTGTGTCGCCGTTGCATGTTGAGAATGTTCATTAGTGTCCATGGGTTGTGAGTGGTCGCCGGCACTTGCTCCATGACCAGAATTATCCATGCCAGTATTAGAATTATTAACCCCTCCTCCCATCATAAACGAGGAGGATGATGAATTTGTGGAGGTTGCAGTGCTATAGCCTTGACTACACCTTGCACTCGTTTCCGGTGGATTAAGTAATGTTTTGTCACCCGGTACTCTATTTAGATAAGGTGCCAGCTGATGTTGAAAGGCATGGGCGTACAAGCGTAACTGCTCCGCCAATCGAGCATCATCTAAGGTCTTCAGCCAATTGTCCATGTTTGTTGCGAATGCCTTATCATTTGCCGGTCGTTGCTGCACTGCCAACAACCCATTCCAGCCGCAGATTGGAGTATGGCGTCCAAGTTTACACATCTCGTAAGTTGTACTTAATTCCTTAAAATAACTTTTCGTTTTGCTTAATACGTAATCGTTGTCCGGCGCTATCACCAAGTACACCACATCTCTGGCATAGGAATACGGCTCCAGTAGAAACTTATCCCAGTAATGGATGGCCAGAGGCGCCACAGATATCCAATCTTTGTCATGACCCACAATGACCGAAGGTATTGGCTGGGGTTCACATTGTCCCGAAGCTCGGCCAGCGAGACGATGGAATTGCCGCCAAGTCAGGGGGCCACTGACCGTGTACGTGGCATCTCTGGAACCGGCGGTGCGAGACTTCACATGGAATGCATTTTGTAACATGGGTTGAATGGATTTCATTGTGGAAACAATGTCTTTATTGCTTCGCGAAAAACCAACGGGTATATAAGGCCATTTATGTACATTGATGCGCCCTGTCAGAGCCAAAGCCACTTGTGTGTTATTAGATGTTTTTCGATGTGATGAGAAGGGAATCATTTGCTGTTCCATGATGTCCATTCGATTGCTATCAAATGCTAAGCGAGCCTGCTCTAAAGCCAAAGCGATAATATCATTGGCATCGATGTACTCCAACACATTGACGATTGCGGCCACCGACTGGGGTTTTGTTGACCTTTTCGACAACCTACGCCGATGACGCTGTAATGCACGATGTACCGCACTACTGGAAGTCTGAATGATGGAGCATTGTTCGAGTAGCAGATCAAATATTGAATACGCCACCTGTTCTGCGGATTTGTCGACGACGCCATTGCTGCTGCTGGTGTTATTGTTGTTATTGGCTTTGGAGGCTAAACTGATTAATAAACTAAGCAGGGAATGTTTCTTATGTCGACCAGGATCTTCGGCTATACCGGTAATTTCCATTTCATCCTCGTAGAAGAGGCCGGCCTTGCAGGCTAGGCGGCGGTTGATTACGGCACTAAAACCACAAGTACACTCTACGGCATCATCGTCGACATAACCGGTAATATATTGCTGAGCGTTGTTGGCGGGTGTGGCGGTTGACGGTGTTGTCGATGAACTGGAGCCAGCTCCAGCTAAAGATGCGGGAGAATCCAATGAATTCGCTATGCCGGCAGCGCTGACACTTCCGAGAATGCTGCCACCACCAGCAGTACCGCTAAGAGCTGCCCCCATTGAACTGCCACCACCACCAAAGGCACTTAAAGCACGCAATGCGTTGGCTGTTGACAACGAGGGTGCAGTCGGATTGAACGATGTGCCCGGCAGCGGTACATATACTCCCGAATCCGAACCTCGAATGTTTCCAATGCGTTGATTATCGGCATTGCATACACACACCGTACTGCTGTCGAAGTTGTGGTCACGGAATACATTCAACGCCGTGTCATACAGCAGGATATTGACAATGACCGAACTCACTTCTGGCAGCTCTTGAATAATGGAATTGATGTTATTGGCTGACGCATACAAACCCATATTGGACGATTCTCCTCGATTGTTGCCCTGAACACTGGGCGGACCTCCCACGGTCTGCATATGGTTGTTCACCGACTGGGGTGTTTGCGGCGGCTCTTGCGAATGATATTGTTTGTTGAGATATGCTGGCGTCGAGGAGGCTGTGGATAAGGCGGGACTGGCTACTGCAACTTCATAGGGCGGTGGCGGATGTATGGGTGTTTGCCGGTGCTGCTGCATCATGGGACTTGTGTGTGGGAAGGGTACATGCGTGGCAGGGGAAATTGGCGACATACCGGTGCGCTGCATAATCTGCTGCATTGTGGGTGGAGTATTGGTAAGAGCTGCCTGTGGACAATTCAACTGATTTAGAAGTAGACTGCCGCCACCACCGCCGCTGCTCAACGGTGTTGGCACAGTGGTATTGTGCATGGGCGATGAAGACATAGGTCCCAATGGTGTTCGTGGCTGCTGCTGTAGAGGTGTGCGAGGTGCCGCAGAAAGTAACTCGTGCAAATGTTGATGTTGTTGTTGCTGCTGCTGATGTTGCTGTTGAAGCTGTTGTTGTTGCTGTTGCTGTTGAATGTGTTGTTGTTGTTGCTGCTGCTGTTGTTGTTGTGGATGGGTACTTCGCGGTTGTTGCCAAGATGGTTTATATCGGCAATTGCTTGGTATAACCAGAGGTGCCATTGACTGACTGGGCAAATTAGTTAATGGAGCATACTTAGAAGATCCCACAAATTTGGCTTGAGCCGGCGGCCTAAAAACATACGTCCAATCTTCAATCGGTTCTTCTATGGGACTACCCAATTCAATGGAATACTCTTGTTTTATTTTTGTCATGGCGCTTATACCCAAGCCAGTATCTAATGTCTGGCCACCCATTATATTTGTGGACGTTATGACGTTCAGATCGGTCTGCATGTCCATTTGACATGGACTGGAATTGGGATGGTGTTGTTCGTGTGACGGTGGTGTTGGAAACATTTTCGTTAGATCTTCGGCCTGTATGGTACCGGGTCCACCACCAATGCCACCACTTGACAAACTACCACCACTATTATTCAAAGAAGCCATGCCAGAAGTTGAAGCATTTACCACACTATTGCAATTCTGCAATGCAGCCATTACAGCGGCGCTATTCCCCGGAACATTGACAGTGCCAACCAAACCGGAATTGGTGGAGCGTTTAAGTTCATCAATGGTATTAGTGGTAACAGCACATCCGTTGGATGGGTTATTGGAATCCGGTGGTGTGTGGATCTGAACACTGCCACATTCATCATTTGACGATGTTTCAAATAATTGTTCCAGATCGTTTGGTGAGGGATTTAGACCCTCGACAGTGAAGAGATTGCCGCCGATGCCACTTTTTGAATCTTTGCTGGGCGATATAGATGAAGCACCCACAGCTGGTGGTACTTCGGTTTTGATGTCAAGCTCTTCGAAAATACTACCTCCGCTGGCCATTGTTGTGGTGCCGCCACTCATTCCACCAGCAGACGACATATCATTATTGTTGATCTTATTGTTGGTCATTTGATTGGATGCAATTCCAACGAGACCTGTTCCCATAATTCCACCACCATTACCATCATTTCCTGATGCAGCTGGTGTTGCTGCATTAGCTCCTGTTGGATCTATCGATAACAATTGTTCGCCATATAAAGAACGCGGTGATGGCAACAGAGGTTTGATGTGCGTATGTCCTTCGTACAGGGCTTTTGTGCGTGGAACCCGATTTTGTTTGGATATTTCGTTTGGTTTAAAACGTTTCACCGGATGATTGGCCCTGTAATGGAAATAAAATATTTATGTAATGATTAGTGGTGATAAATACAAATGTTGTGCTATGACTGTGAAGAAATTATGTATGGCTTTTTATTAGTCGATTGCAATAGCATACATCATATAAACTTTAAAATTATGCATGCTATTGGCAGAAGCCAACGGAAAAGTTTTTCTTAGAGCTAAAGATAATAACAACACACAACTTTGTAATTATTATTCCTTGAATGCTCTCTGTAGGTTAATTGGACTATATGGAAGTTGCGAAGTACTTACCATGCATCTTGTACTGTGAAATCATATAGAACTTCCAATTTTAGACAATCTTCATTGGCAAAAGCATCAATGTCCTTTACATTGATTTTGGGTGGTTTGTACAAATTAAAGAAGTCATGCATTGCATTTGCGGCCGATGGTGTATTCTTTCTGTTAAAGTTATTATTGGGTAATGCCGTTCTGCTGTTTGGCATTGTATTAACAGGCTCTGGTTTACTATCAGCAGCGGCAGCAGTGTTAGATGATGAGTTATTATTATTACCGCTGGAACCCATTAACAAGGGAGTGCCTGGTTGAACATCAAATTTTTTAACCGAAATTGAACCACATTGTTGTTGTTGTTGTTGACCCTGTGGTTGTTGTATGGTAGGCGTGCAGCGACCCACGCTTGGTGGTTGGGGACCAACACTGCCTGGACCCATGCCACTACCACCTCCTACATTACTGCCATGAATACCTTCAACCGAAGGTGGAGCCTCAACACTAGGTGTGGGATGAATATACGGCGATGCAGTTATACTTTTGTTATCATGTTGATCGGTAGGTGTGGGCGCAGGAGTATTTTTGTCCAACAAATGATCTATTGGTGTTGTTGGCTGCTGCAAATTTGGTACAGATGTGGTAGCGCGGGGACTCATCAGTAGCTAAACAATGAATATAATTATTGAATATATAGATGTTAAAAGAAATGTATGTGTGTGTACTCACTTGATCTGCGGGCGGTACGGAGGTGGGTTGAGAAAGTGCTGAGTTCGGGTGTGGTGATGGAGCTGGTGTTCCGGGAGAGCCCACCGATGGTATTTGCATACAATCCATAATTGAATTACGCGAATAACTTGAAATACCGCCTTGCAAGGGTGTAGCACTACCTGGAGTTTGTCCCGATAATGATGTTGATGTCTGAGAAGGTCTGTGAGGGGAATTTAAATTATTATATTTTAATTTTTACAAAAAATATTTCATTGGTGAAAATAAGTGTTAGAGTCGAAATCGTTTGTATCTACGCAACCAGAAGTCCCAGAGAACTTCCGCCTTTTATTACATATCTTTTATAACGGTATATCGCATATAGCGACCACTTTCGCCGGTTTCTTGACCGTTGTTATAGGCGATTTCGACTGTATATAAAAACGTTCTTATGTATGAACTTACTTTGTGCATGTACATGTTGATTTTTGTGTAGGATCAACAAAACCCCAAATTTGTTGCTGTTGTTGTTTTTGAGATAGAGTTGTTGTGTTTAAATTTGGTTTTATGTCCATCATATTTGAAGTACTGTCGATTTGATCACCACCTCCATCTGTATTCATTGGAACGGTGGTGTTGTCATTGCCACCTCCCATAATTGAATTAACGGATGGTGACGCGCTGCTGCTGCTGTTGGTATTGTTATTTGTTGTATTGGGATTATTTGTAGCAGAAGATGATGATGATGTCGAGTTATTGGCGGAAGTGTGCGAGGAAGTACAGATTGCGCTGTTCTGTAAGTGCAGCGAATTTGTGACACAATCTTGCCAAACTCGTTCTGGCATTTCACATGCAGCAGGGGGCGGAGCATGAGTATTTGTTGTATTGCAGGTGAAATTTTGTGTCTGGGTATCGTAGTATGGTTGAACTTTAGTATGGTCGATTTTCAGACGCTCAATCATATGGGCCAATGATGATTTAGTGGCGGCATTTGACGTTGGCGATGCTGATGTTGATGTTGCCATCGACGATGCAGCAGTTAGCTTATTATTGTTGTTGGAAATATTTTCCGTTAAAGGTTTTCTTGTGTCATTGGTAGTGGAAATTCTAGCGCCACCATTAACACCTTGATTATTGGCCGATGAAAGAGCTGCAATTGCGGCAGCCTCCGCTGATGATGTTGAACCTAAAGCTGATTTTTGTGATGCTGCGGCTTCCATTTCTTCCATATCATCCAAATCAGTGACTAGTACATAAATGGATGGATGATACATTTTATGACCACCTACATATAAAAAGAGAAATTTGTTTAATATTTTATTTGCCATGTAATAATGATTTGAAGCCGGGAAAACACTTACCAGCTATAACTTCCACAACAGGTGGGACTTCACTATTCTCTTTATTGCACAATGGGAAAAAGGAAGCCCAGTCTTCGAGAATTTTTTCCGCCATTGGATCATTGTGTTTGTAGCTATTACCCGTTAGGGTGGCTGCCATGCCAAATGGTGCCAATATAACTTTTCTTGGTTTTGGTATTCCGCCACCACTACCACCATTTGAATTAGTCGCTGTGGAATTATTACTACCATTAGCTGTGGCGGCGGCACCGGGTGAATTACCCGTGGCATTTTCTTTAGTTGCATCATTTGGAGAATTTGGAGATGTTTGTTCTGGAGAATTTGCATTCGATGCGGCTGCATTAAAAGCGGCCGCAGCCTCAGCTAAATGTTCTTTGGTTAATGGCCGAACGGCTGGATGTTCGCGCAAATCGATTGATGCACACACTGTATCGCCATGTACAAAGAATGTAAATGAGAATGATAAATGTTGAGAGCTGAAAGAAGAAATTGAATTAAATAATATTGAGTTTAGTTATGATATGTAATAGGATATAATATACAATATACACAATTATTTAATTATATTGTCACAAGATGAACGATGATCTGATATAGTTCTTGATTATCATATCACAGAGATCTTGTTATTTTTGGTATAGGATGTCAATCATATAAAGTTCAAAACTCAATTCACAAATTTTATAGAAAAGAGTAGTATGAACAACATCCAGATTGAGATCTGTTGTCGAAGCTAGGAATATTTCGTCACATTTGCATCTGGATTTTTTCGTCCATGTTGATTGACCTCATCTAACCATTTGATCATTTCGAAATCGTGTCCAAGATTCCTTCCTAATAGAAATCATGTTACTGGAATCATTTCAAGGAGCGAAATATTCGATAATTTAATCGTAATCACAACAAACTGATATATCTGCCCTTCTGGAGGGCAGGGCAATATGAACAGACAAGTCGAACGACATACTCGTAAAACTCTACTATATTTAGATTAATATGGGTGCGAGCGAATGAGTGACCTTCCCATTTTTGGATGTTTACCCTTCCGTGTTGATTGGCGTGAATATCATAGCTTCCTAGCTAATAATAGGATTTTTTAGCCAGGAAGCTAGTTCTGACCGTTTTAACACATACCTATTATTCAATAATAATAACATTATTTATACCCTACACAAAGATGTTGTAAGGGAATTATAGCTTTTTGTTGCTCCAAGAATTAGTAACGCCGCGAAATATTGATTCTATACCCACATTTTGTCTCGATTAGATGAGTCGATCTAGACATGTGTGTCAAGGCCATAGTCAGGACCTATCGTCGCGAAATTTTGAATGTAGGACGGTTTTTGGTCAAAGAAGATGCCTTATGCTGTGGTAATGATCGGTTAATATTTAGGGGATCAAGTGGACCAAAAACTTTAATTTTGTCTGTTTTTCTGGTCGCTCTAGAGGCCGCAATTATCATGCGAACATTACAAATTTCAGACAGACAAATGGTCTTTGGGCAAATGGTGAATATTTAGCGGGTCATTTAATCCTAGATTTTTGTGTGAAATATTGCCTATATTTTTACTCCTGAAGTACATAGACACGACAAGTTGATGAGGTTCCGTTTTTTGCTAAGGACGACGCCTATAATTTTCGATGATGATCAGATGATATTTTGGAATGAAATGGGCCGAAAACTTTATTTTTGTCTGATGATCTAGACGCCACAATTACAAGCCGAACATTTCAAATTTTCCATGGCGAAAACGGTCTGATTTGAATATCAGTCACGATAATGAATGGTCAATATTTAGAGGATCCAACACTTTTTGTGTAAAATAACAAAATTAGAAGACTTCCAGGGGTAATTTTTTACAACTGGAAAAATTGATTCGGAAAAGATGAAGCAGGGCCGCTGTTAACCTCTAATCGGCCAAGAGATTGCAAATATCGTGAAATATTACCCAGGTTCGGAATGGCCCCGTGCCGCGGCCACTCTACATATTGATAACGAGTATAATAAACAGTTTTTTATTTATTTACTTTTCAATACATACCTTCTACAAAATATTCGTTCATTTGAAGTACAAGGCTGAACAAACCACTTTCCGAATCGTACAATATCCTTGGTTAACACAAATCTGAAACAAAAGTATAAAATATTTATTATTATTGCAAATGCATTACGAAGTAAATATTATGGTGAGAAAGAAGCAAAGCAAGCAAACAATACCTTTCCATAAGATTGTGTAGAGCCTTAAAAAGTAATGAACGGCATTCATAGGTGAGACCTCGTTCCCATGTACCATTCCATAGCATTTGATTTCCTGAAAAAAGACAAAAATATTCAAATCTATTAATATTAAATAATAATAATAATATTTTTACACACAATTTTAATTTATAAATCGAGCTAAGTGTTACATGTTGAACGATGGCATCAATTTTAACTTCACATTGATGCCACAGAGAACATGTTGCATTTAATATAGGACGACATTTTTTTATTATTATTAAAATATAACATTCAATTTAATAACAATTATTTATTATCATCCAAAATTACTATACATAACAGAAATATTATTATTTTAAGGGTGGTTAAATGTTACATGTTGAACGATGACATCGCTTAGAACTTCCCATTGATGCCACAGAGAACATGTTGCATTTAATATAGGATGTATTTTTTATATTATTATATTGTAACTTTCAATTTAATAATAAATATATAACATCATCCAAAATTACTTTAATATTATTGAGTCATTTCCAATATTCAAATTTATCCAAAACTTTACCCATCGCAACATTTTTAACAAAACTAGTTCATGGTCGAAGTGTCAACTTTTTAAAAATTCCATATGAAGCTATTGTGTTATCCAATTTGATATGCTAAATGCAAATCGTAATGTGTTTTCTATACTAAAGGTCCCGGAATTCTGAGAAAATGTCAAGTTATGCATTTTTTGGTATTAAATGAAAAAAACTTAGTTTGACGAAAAAGTGGAACTGTGCTAATTAAAGAAAATCTTGTTTCAAGGGTTAAACAGGTAGGTGGAATTATGATATAGAGGAACATGTCAGCTAAAAGCGTGGGAAATTTGACCTTTATAGAATCCAGAATGTTTAATTAAATATTTAATATTAAAGGACAATTTGAAGCAGAGTGCATAGCAGCTGAACCTAGGACAAGACTATTGGTTCCTACAGGATTATGACCCTGATATATCACAAGCTATTAAAAGGTTGCTTTTGATATAGCAAAATCGAACCGATGTAATGACAATGTTTTATTTATTTATTGTATTTAACAATTCCAAAGTCCGTAGACAACATTTAAGAAATTGACAATATACAGGATATACTTATAACAAGGAACGAACTTAAATATGTAATCTTTGTCTATAAGTGTACCGACTAACATCAATGAATACACACCGATTTCAATAAAACTTATCAGAGTTTATTTTAATTGAATTTCAGTAAATTGTACAAAATTATGTGCCAATCGGACAAACTTTTAGGTCTTTAGAGCACTATTTACATAAAATCGGACGAAGATGTATGTGGGGGCTAAATTTGAATCGATTTTCACGAAACTTCACACATCATTCTAGACTCAATTTAGTACGCTATGCCAAATTTCGTGCAAATCGCAATCGCAAATACACCATTTACATAAAATCGGACGAAAATATATACGGGAGCTATATCGATATCTGAAACGATTTTCACGAAAATTAGCACACATCATCCTAGACTCAATTCAGTACGCTTCCCCATATTTCGTGCAAATCGCAAGATATATAGGGAATTTGATGCTCCAATAACCTAAAATCGGAGAAAAATATATATGGGAGCTACATCTAAATCTTAACCGATTTTCTCGAAACTTTGCACACATCATTCTAGACTTAATTTGGTACGCCATGCCAAATTTTGTGTAATTGTATGCAAAATTGCATATCAAACGATATATAGGGACTTTGTTATTATATGGGAATCGATTTTCTCCAATTTCAGTAGGGTTCATCCGTGGGTCAAATAAGTGACCTGTGCCAACTTTCATCCAAATCGGATCATAAATGCGACCTGTACTTTGCTCACGAGAAAATTCATGACATACATTTCCGACGTATAATACATACGACAGAAACGTCGGAAACCAACCCAAAACCCTTTTTGGGTTTTGACAAAATAGCCATTTCTATTAATCACTTTGGAAATTACGTATGCTTTTCTCCAAACCCTATCAAATTTCTAAATGTTCTTCTCCAAAAAGTTTGGAACTTTTTATCAGTTCTAGTAACGAATAGTTAGATATATGTAAAAATAATACATATTAATGAAAATAACTGTATATGGTGATATAATTCAAATAAATGACGTTTACTACATTTATTACATTTTATACAGGTATATGACGTTTTCGACGTTTACATCTTTTTGACAGTCGAAAATTTAAAAATTCGTCACACGGACCATAATAAAAGGTAATATATTTTTTGTGTTTGAAATTTTATGTTGAATGTGTACAAATGAATACTTTTTCTGGCAATTGTATAGTTTAAAGATTTATTAAACTTTTTGAACAAGACCTCATATTTTGGAAAAGGTTTCCGTCTTGGCTGTGGAGAATGAAAATATCATAAACCTTTTCCCTCATTCTCTCTATCTATTAAAAAAAAAATCAATGACGTTTTACTTTAAACAACGGAGAACGATTGCAAACGCACACAGTCATGTCATGTAAGTTTTCATTTCATTTTCCCTGTGAAAGTCACGACCGGTTATTTGTTGGTGCATATAAAAAATGCCTTTGAGTGATGACATTGGTATTACTCATACAGCAGAGTGTAATTATTGGTAAATTACGAAAAAAAAAAACGTACGGAAGTAAAAAATCCTGTAGTAGTTTTTCTAAATGGTGGTTAATCTGTGTAATATTAGACAATTTTATCTTGCAATAATTCTCATTTTGTAGGTGAAAGAGAAAAGATACGTGAGTTGCATTGACATCCTTCTCATCAACAAACAAACCCAACTGAACTGACAGCGACAATTCAAATTGTCTTGGGGGCAAATCCAGACAAAGAGTATTTCTTAATTGTGATTGGTAAAAACCCTTGTATTTGTGTAAGTTTTATCAGCTACATGAGTTAAATTCATACAAAATCAATTTTATATGAAAATAAACAAACAGACAACAATATAAAAGTAAATATGTATGTACACAATTTTTTTTTTTCGTTATAATTGAATTATCGTATCTTGCAGCACGTGTGGTCGTTCGTGCACATGTTGCTGCAGTATATACAATACAAACGAATAAAAACGAAGTTTTACCGACTCACTAAGAGATGAATAAATACAAAAATGAGAGGAAAAACAAACAGCAATAAGTTGTCTCAACGCACGCTATGAAAGAGATAGCCCTCATCATATTATGAGTGACATTTGACTGGTCGTCAGTGTTGTCAATGATTAAGAAATATTGCGACTATATTCCATTTAAATAAGATACTGATAACAGTTAAAAAAAAAACGATTTATTGAAAAGGGTTTCAAAGGATTTTTTTCGGCATAAAATAGTCGAATTAATTTTGGATGCAACCAATGTTTGGTAAATCTGTTTACATAAAATTAAAAATATAGTTCAGTCGTCTTAGGCCCTGTATAGGTGTTTTTGTGATCGTAAGCACAAGTGACTACATCTTATCATTACTGGAAGTTGAACTTATTCACAGAACATTTTCATGATAAAGGTGTTTTTATACAAAATGTTATTTACATGTGTGCTGTCAAAATTGGCAGATACACAAGTCAGTGGTGTTAAAAAATATGCAACTGAAATTAACCATCTAGAAATAGGCCAACTTGGTATTTTGTCAACATTTTAGTTTCAATAGAAACTGTTATTGTAAATCTGTTATTTTCCCAGATTTTTTTTGGTACTTTGCTGCAAAATTTATTGGTAAAATGGATATCTCGATATTACCCTGGGTCAAAACATATGCAACACTGACGAATTTAAAAAATATACCGTTATTATAGGTATCATAGTTTATATTTTCTGCAAAGATTAATTACTCTTGAGTGTTTATTGCTAATTTCAATAAATATAATAAAAAATGTCATTCGATAAATTCGTTTGGGGTTAATAAAACGCATTGTGGTCAATTAGGTGGCCAAAAAGGTTCTACGGACGTAACTACATTTTACTAATTTTACAGGAGAAGCAAACGTTATAAAATTTATAAAAATGGAGTATGGCTGGATTTTTTGTTTGTTTTCAAAGTTTAACAGCAGTATAGGGCCGAATTTATTTTTTGGAAAACAATATATATTTTTGGTTTTTAAAGGCTTTGAGTTGATGGTGACGTGTGTTGAGTTTTGTTGAAATCGGTTCAGATTTAGATACCACATATATTTTCGTCCGATTTTTATGTAAATCATGCATTAAAGCCACTATATTGCTTTTGATTTGCACGAAGTTTGGCATAGCGTAAAATGAGTCTAGAATGCTGCGTGCTAAGTTTTGTGAAAATCGGTTCAGATTTAGATATAGCTCCCATACACATTTTCGACCGATTTTATGTAAATGCCGTACTTTATGGAGTCTATAATGCCGAGTGCTGGGAAATACCTAATTAAAAATAAAGAAAAGACTTAATGTACAGAATTTTGGTTACTGCTAAATGGCAGCAACCGTAAACAATTGTCCGATATATCTTATTTTCAATACCAAACATCCCAGAAGTAACATTACTATAAGTTCAGAATTTCTATCTTCAATATTGCGAGTTTTGGTTTTTTATAGACGTGCAGGTGGTCAAAATCAATAGTGTATTAGATGTTCCCAATTAGCAAAAGTCCTTCAAAACCAATAACTGTGAAATGTATGCGTACACGTCACCCAGAATGCGAAAAACATCTGTAGATTCTCAATTTAAATATAAAAATTTTGACTTCGTTTACGTTTCCATAATGTGAAACAAACAATTCACAATTAACACATTTTGACAGTAAACTTGAGAAGCAGCTGGTCTTCCTTCTTTTTAAACAATTCTCCAGCTTTTTGTAGCAAATTGTCTCTTTTATATTTTAAATATAATTTTTTTACTTATTTAAATTTAACTGAAATAAGTAAAAAAAATCCACCACTAAATATTAGTATAATTATTTTCAAAAGGCCTTTTATCGGTACTGGCAGACTACGCAACATTGATTCTTATGAAAAAAAAAACACATTCAAATAGCTTGAATAATCGAATATTGACAACACTGTTTTGTATCTCGCTTTCTCTCTCTCGTTGACTCTCTCAGTTGTTAGTCATTTATTTCATGACGACACACGGATTATTAATGCAAAAGAAAACAACAATGTTGCCAAATTTCTTTGCTCATTATCAGCACTGTTTTACAGAATCATATAAAGGCGCAAAGAGAGTGAGAGATAAGAAAGAAAAAGGGGAAAATATTCATCCACCTGTGTATGACCTCTCTTAAAATTTTAAATAATAAAAATACATATATATATCAATGATGGGCAAAATTTCTCTTAAAAAATGTTTAAGATAAACTAAAAACATGAATGATTCTTCGGAATTTATTAAATTTAATATTTTTAAAGCATAAATAATATCCAAGGAAGTTCAAAAAATAAATTCTGAAAAATTTCATTAATGTTTATTTTTGTTTTAACAACAAAAAATGTAAAGAGAACCCATCAAATATGATATATATATATACAGATAAACTGTTAGTATAGAGAGAGAGGGAGTTTCCTTTCTGGTATTTCAAAAATGTGAATATCTCTTGAGTCAATAGTCAAATAGTGAGATATAAAGGAAAATATAACAATTTTACCAAGTAGTTGTTTATCAACAGTGCGGGTATTTGGTATTTCATAAAAGACAACCGAAACTGTGAAGGCGGGGAAATGAGAACGAGAGGTTACAACTTAACTATTAACTGTTTATATTATTATTCTTATTGAATAAATAATTCATAAACAAACCCACACAACAACATACAAAGTTAATTACCTTGAAAATATCAACAAAGGAAAAAAAACGATTTAAAAACCCTAGTCAAAACAAACATACACAACCCGCTCAGTTATGAGTGGATGTGTGTGTGTGCGTGCGTTGTAAAAATAAAGCATATCCGAGAAGTATCCCTGTAGGGAAATGAACCAATTTTAAACACAAACCCACTGTCCATTTTGTTGTTGACCAACTGACTATTTTTACATGGCGATGATCGCGGTAGTAGTCAGTAACTTTTCAACTGGTTACAAACTAGTTATTTAATTTGTATGTAGAATTTTCGAAATGACTATTAGTTGGTTAATGTTTAACTTGGCTAATTTGTATTTATACCAATACTGCAGTGTTTGAATATATGAAATAACGTTAGACAATATACAATTTCAGTTCAGAATTCAATATATTTTATTTTAAATAGTTGGAAAATTATATATAAGTGGAAATACATAAAATATGGCAAATAAATAATTCATCGCAGAAAATTAATATAAATGACTGACTTATGTTGTGAAAGTGACGTTTTTTTAATAATATGCAACGCTTTTGGGAGCTCTTTCCATAAGGCGCTCGAAAACATTTTGGAAAAGAACATCTGAAATATAGTGAAATTAAAATTCGAATTAAAATAGTTTGTTTTAATTTATATAATAAATTACTTACTTAAATTCATGCTGAGGCGTTTCACTGATTTTGGCGGGACTCCATGATTTTATTGGATGACTTTGTTAGAAATTTTACAAATATCCTGCATATGCGCTACAAATTAAAAAAAAATATGTATCTATATTTACAGATTCTTTTTGCTTTTTAAATAATTTTCTACGATGTGACTTGCTAGGTAACATTTCAATTATATTATTAAAACACTTACCAATTTATTTTTAATTTCACACTTACAATTATGCACAATTACAATTAATTACGATTTACACGTTTTCACTCTCCGAACTTTCAAACAGAATGATTTTTCTTCATCTTTGCATTCGGTGTTGTTGTGTGGAATGCAATTCTAACGGTTTCTTGTTTTGTGTGTGTTATGTTTTTGATGACATGAACATATTTTTGGTTTCAATGTGGTTGAGTCTTAGATGACTTTCTAGCTAATTTATAATCAGTTGAGTAATAATTTCTTTATAACTAAACATTTTGTAAACTAGTTGATCAAAGTCCTACAGGGTAGTAAGAAACAACACAAACCCACTGTTGTTGTTGCAATAGTCGTACGGTGCGTTGTTTCTCAGTCGCTTCGTATTTCTTTTTTTTTTTGCTATGTTTACATAATGTTGATGACGCGCAAGCGGCATATGATGAACATACATGTATTATTAAGGTTATTCAACCTGCTTGGATGATAGAGGAGCATTGTTTAGAAAATATATCCCAACAATATTCAAATAGAAGTTTTTGGACGCGTTTTCATGCAATTCGGCGTTAATTTTTTTATTAGATAAGAAAACCTTCATATAAATTTTAGATATAGCCCCATTTAGCGGAACATCCCAATTATAATTTGTTGCAGGCACGTGAAGTTAAAAAATGAGCTATATTGTAGACCTATTTATTTTTTTCAAGTTTTTCGATATTTCGGAGTTAACATGGTGTAACAAAGTGACACACCAAAAAAATCATTATTGGCCCATGATGGTTAAAAAACCCTTTTAAAAACCCCTTCTTCCTCAAATAATAAAAAAAATGTTATGTATTGCGATGGTTCAACTGATGTTCGTAAGACTGTATTGACACCCTCAGGTCTCGAACTCTAGTACAAGGTCAGATACCAATCAATATCCCCAAACGATGACGACCAATGCCAATTATTCCCCTTTACTCTCAACGTTGTCAACTCAAGATCTGGTGAGGCCAATGGACCCACTCTTGAGCAATCCGGTTCCTTCAACCATAGTCAGGAGAGTATTCCAATGACCCTTTACTTTCAACGATGTCAACGAAATGCTTGGAGAGGCAAACGGATCTCCTACTCTTGTGAAAACCCGCTCGTTCCGCCTCTTAGTATGGTGAGTATCCCGTCTCATCTTCTGGGATGTAAATGGTTTATCGAACTGGACAGAGATTCTATTTGCGACAAGCAATTCCTTCTGATTAAGAGGAACCTCAAATTCATTAGAAAGTTCTCTCGGAAATGACAATGCGAGAGACGTATGAAGTCGACCAGAGTCGCCGCACTAAACGGTACCGAAATTCTAATAGCGACAAGGAATTCCTTCCGATTAAGAGGAACCATAAATGTATTCGGAAGTTCTCTCAGAACTATCTGAAATATATTGCAAGGGACTTCTTACTCGAAAAATTTCCTAATCGAAAATTGTCCTACAAAGCAGGAGAAGATTGTGATGAGGAGCACAACCGGGACAATGTTGGTGGTGACTTCTGATCACATAGTGTTGGGAAGTCCTCGACAACAAAGGGCAGGTAATGTCGATGTCTGTCTGGAAATCCTGAGCCTGAGCACAACCGGGACAATGTTGGCGGTGACTTCTGATCACATTGCACACTCTAAGGGGTCTCTGAGTGTTGGCAAGTCCTTGACAACAAAATGTTCTAAATTTGGTACAATTTCGTAGCATGTGACTGGATAAAGCTAAAAACTTGGAATTTGGAATGCGAATTAGGGTCGATATAAGGAGATTGTTTTGAAACCGTGTACTCATGTGTACGAAAAGTACTATGTGGTACTATATTTGGTACAAATTTAATTTGGTGGTACATATCGAGCTGGAATCATGAATATTGAAATTAACATTACCGTCGGAGTGTAGGATTAAAATATGTACGTAGTACTACAATTTGGATTTGGATGAACCGATAGAGCTGGAACAATGAAATTTGGAGTCAGGAGTGAGGATCAGGTGTAGGATTGGGGTCAGGATTCAGTTCAAGAAATTAATACTTATGGGTACTAAATGGTACTAAATTTGGTATAATTTAATGTTTCAGTGGACCGATGTAGCTGTAATCCTGAAATTTGAATTTAGGATCACTTTTGGGGTGTGAGATTGAGATATGTGGGAAGTTTTGGAAATTTGTACTAAATTTGGTTCAATTTAAATTGTGGGTTAAGCGATGAAGTTGGAATCCTGAAACATGAATTTGGGATCACTGTGGGGGTGTAGGTTTGGGTTATATAGGAATTTTGTAAAATTCGTACTTCGGTGTACTAAACTTGGAACAATTTGAATTGAGTGGGAATCCTGAAATTTGAAGTTAGGATCACTGTTGGGGTGTAAGAATGAGTTATGTAGGAAGTTTTGGAAATTCGTACTACTGTGTACTAAATTTGGTACAATTTGAATTATGGCATGAAACAATAGAGTGGGAATCCTGAAATATTGAATTTTTAAACATTGTGGGGGTGTAGGATCGGGGTATGCAGGAAGTTAAGTTGTATGGTTGAGGCGGGTACTTATGAAAAAAATGTGTGCTAAATGGAACTAAATTTGTTAAAATTTGGATTTTGGTGAACCTCCAGAACTCGAAGCATGAAATTTGGTACTAAATAGTACTAAAATTTAATTTATTGTCGATATTAATGTCTGGATTGCTTAATTGCACTGAGATATGCAGTTTTCTATGAAAATAAAATAATATGTTAATACGTGATTAAATAGTTCCCAAATTCGCTAACGATTTAGCGAAAAAGAAGGTATTGTGATGCAAAAATGTTGTTTTCGAAATTGAGCTAAATCAGTCCTCAATTAGGCATAGCACCTCACATAATGATAACTATAAACGGTTTGAGAAAAATATTCATTAACATTTGCCAAAATTTATATTTGTTGTACATTACGGTTTACCTAAATCGGTTTGTTGGTATGCTTCCTATATTTGAATATCAAGTAACTATCGTTATATCTATGGTGGGGGGTATTCTATGTTCGGTCCGGCCGAATGTTAGATTACACGGATTACCAAATACAGAGAAATATATAACGCTCAGAATTTGGCCTCATTTAAATGTAATATTTAGAAGTTACACGAAATGACAAGTTTTGGCTTGCATCTGTTAGTCGTGGTTCGGAGCAATATTCAGCCATTTGAATGTGATTTTGAAAACAAAACAATCAACGGAAATGTACTCAAAATTTAGTCATACAGTGAGCAAAAGAGAACAAAAAAGTAATAACGGCAACTCAGCTAATTCGTCAGCGGCAATACTCTTCTTTTTTTTGTGTATAAAACTAGTTTTGTTATTTGACAGTTGATCGGTCGGACTGGGGGAACAACTTTTGGGGGTGTGGGAGATGGAGGGGGGAGGAATAATAATAAAACAACCACACACATAAGAATGTTTTTACATTTAACAATAAAAGCAAAAACACACACACGCAAATGCAAACTTTTAAAATAATAAAGAGAAAATAACCGAACAGAGACAAATGAGCCCCCCATGATTGAGCATGTATACGAAGGGTGAAAAAGTTCATGTAATGTTATTCAATGGAATGTATGTGGTGTCTGGTATGTATGTACAACTTTTGGAGGCAGCCGACGACATTGAGTGGAGAGCGAACGAAGAGCGAGTGAATGAGTGAGCGGCTAAGCGCACGCGACATCAATGGAAAAGAAATATAGAGTAGCCAGCCAGTCAGTCACCGACCGACCGACATCAATGATGAAGACGAATTGAAAATAAAATACACATAATAATAAAACAACACAAACAAACACACACACAAAAAGCCGGGTGGGTTGTGCAGATACAATAAAACGGGTAGCAGCAGCGTACAGCCAATAGCAGCAAGAGCAAATTGTAAATATCCGACAAGCAGCAGTGGCAGCAATAAAGCTATTTGGTGTGTAGGTTTTGTTTGATGAGTGTGTGTGTATTTTTCAATGGCCTTGAAATTATGCGAAAGCGTCGTCCCACTAAAGAGGAAATTTAACTTCAAAAATAAAAAATGTTACAAATATCAAAAAGGGACGACTACGATATTCAATTGCGGTAGCATTTATCCACGAAAAATTAATGATAATAAAAAATCGTTAAGTCGTTAGAGCAAGTTCGGTTAAAAATGTGCCAAAATTCGTAAAATGATAGGGGGCCCTATATGGAGACATTGTGGTATGATTTACTGTTACCTGCTATGGAAACTCAAAGTACCAAATTACAGCCAATTCGGTTTATAAATGTGCAAAAAATCGCATAATACCGAATATTTGGGGTTAGGGTTATGTGGAAGCTATCCTCAAAAGTTGACCGATATGGATCTTTTTTGGGAATGCAGATTTGCTACCGAATGGGAACTCAAAGTACGAAATTACAGTCAATTTTGTTTATAAATGTGCCAAAAATCACCAAAATTCCGAATAATGAAGAGTACCGCTCTATGGGAGCTATCATAGAAGTGGACCGATGTCGACCATTTTTGGTAGGGATATTTGCTACCCAATGGAAAAAATGTACCAAAACTATCCTCAAAACCGAATAGTGAGGTGGTACCGTTGTTATATGGGAGCTATCTATCATAAAAGGTGGGCCGATGTCGACAATTTTTGGTAGGGAGATTTGCTAGCCCATGGAAAATCAAAATACCAAATTACAGCCAAATCCCCATAATACCAAATATTTGAAGTTAGGGTTATGTGGGAGCTATCATAAAAAGTGAGCCGATGTTGATCATGTTTGGTAGGCAGATTTGCTACCCAATGGGAACTCAATGTACCACATTACAGGCTAAAAAACGTGCCAAAAATCCCCAAAATTCCGAATAATGAAGAGCACCGCTCTATGGGAGCAATTATAAAAAGTGGACCGATGTCGACCATTTTTGGTAGGGAGATTTGCTAGCCTATGGAAACTTAAACAACTAAATTACATCCAACTTGGTTAAAAAGCGTGCTAAAAATCTTCATAATACCGAATAACCACCCTGTTCAAATGTTTGTTCTTTTCCCTTTGACTTACCAGCAACTCTTAACAGTTCGGCATCCACTAGATCGGTTAGATCCGGTTCTTCGCCATACCAAAATAACCATAATTCTTTGGCCGCAGCTAACGACAGGGGTGGATGTACTTTCGATGTGTTGACAACTTCGAATAAGGCATTTGGATCGGAATTGTCCTGTCGCGTTGACTGGACTCGTCGCCAAACGCATAATATATCAGCTTGCATACATCGTGAATAGGATCGTAAGATTGGATCGTCCAGTGGATCACTGGACGCATTTGGGCGTTCACTGTTAACAAATTTGCGCCATTTTATTCCGCATAAATCAGTCTGAAAGAGAAAAAAGAAAAAAAGAAAATTGCATATTTTTGTTGACAATAAATCCGGAAGTGGGTTTTTTTACGATAATACAGATATGAATTGTTGTTCATAGTTTTTTGTTTTATTTCTTTTTCCAGTGAGAAGATATGATAGATGGATAGTTAATTTATTTCTCTTGGCTTCAATCCAACTTTCATTTCATTTTGATGTCGGTGTTGGTATGGAGAAAATGAAGAAACTAAAGAAGAAAACATACAACACTCAACAGCATAAACATCATAATGTTGGTGCTCGGTTCACACACATTTGTCGATATGTGTGTGTGTGTCAATGGTTTTTCAGTTGTTTCAATTGAATGTGTGTGAGAGTATAATGATATTTATTCTCGTGAGAAAGCACGCGTGCGGGAGTTTGCCTCGTTGTGTTTGCCGTTTCTATGTCAAACGCACATTGGGTATCTCCGACGACGATTACCACAATTGCAATTTCACCACACAACAATAGTTTAAGAAAAAAAATTTTTTTTCTTTACCCATGGAAAAACAATGGAAATGCAAATAAAGAAAACATAAACAACTAGTTTTGTAAGAAAAAAAGTTAGATAGGTAGATGTATGTATGTAATTTGTTTGTTGTTTGTTTTTTGCACTTTTTAATTGTTCTACTCTCAATCTTCGTGATTTAATCGGGCATGAGTTTTACTTGGGTTGATAAATAAAACGATAACCGATAACATATAAGAAATAATAGGCCGGTCTATTTACTCATTAATTTGTAAAATTGACTATAGTCGGTTTACAATGTATAAATTTAGCCAAAATTTAAGAAAAATGGAAACAACTCTAGTTTAGTAAAAACGATCAGATTTTTCTGAAATGTTTATCCAGAGGTAGGTATTTTTACCCTAATTATGGGGATATATTTTTTCTTATAGGACGTACACAGCAACCCGTTCATTTCACCCAAAGTTCGGGTACGGATTACCGGTTAAACCCGGTTCTACAGATCCGATTTATATAAAATGGGTATCATAAAAAAATATTCTATTTAAAAGGAGATTCTGCCTTGTAGAAAACATTTTTTGTTTTCATAGGGTTCTAAGACCCATATCTTTCGGTCCACAACAGATATATCCACATATCACAGCATTTTGGTTTGTTATAACCCCACCCCTTCGTCACCAATCAATGAAAAGCTATTTTTAAAAGCCCTAAAATTATATAAATTTTAGAGTAGCCGGAACCGAAAACGAGTATAACCGGGTACCCGTACCTGAATTTTAGGGTCAAATAACAGGGTACCCGGGTACGTCCCCCAAAAAATATATCCCCATAACTCGGGTAAAAATTCCTACCTTTGAAAAACATTTCAGAAAAATCTCATCTCATCTGTTTTTACTATACTAGAGTAAAGCCGAAAAAAATTTCCGGAATTGTTCAGGCGGGACATGGAGTGCTGTATTCAAAACACTAAAATCATTTTGAATTTCTGGCCAGTAGATTTTTATACACTGCAAAAAGTAAATTCCAAATAACAGCCATTCAGTTTGGAAAAATTTGACAAAATCTCCACCATAGCCAATATGGGGCGAGGACTTTATATGAGGGCTATGTCATAGACCTCTTTTTCCAAGTTTTATATCCTCAGTCTAATGACTTGTGAGGCTATATCAAAATATTGGTTCTAGACCCCATGTTTCGGATTTGGTCCAAATCCGTTTCAGACAATTTGGAGTCAATTTAGAAATGTTCGGCCGGCTGATGCTCACGTTATCTCTCGAAGGGAATAATCGATTTCGTCCATCGTAATTATTCTTCCAAACTTAATTCAAGTTCGAGTATGGGGAATATCGGTCCACTCCTTTTGGTATCTCCCCCACAAAATGTTCAAAATTGAGCGAAAAAATTAATTTTAAAATATCATGCGAACGGACTATCCTATTTAAACCAAACATTCCACAATCTATTATTTTCACCAAGCCTAGATCAAATCCGAAATGGTACCCACTCCTTCCTTCCGGTAGCGTCCTCACAAGTGGTAAACATTTTCAATATTTATAATCCAATATCTGGCTTGATTTGAGCTATTATCCTTACCAAGCCTTGATCAAGCCCAAAGGTTGAACCAGTCCTTCTAGTACCTCTCCCACAAATGGTCAAAATTTTCAATTATTTATAAATCTAATAACCGGAGCATGAAATGTCCGTATTGAGCCGAATTTTGACTGAACCTCTTTGTGCAGCCTTTGGCAAATCGTGGACCTTTCTGTAAATATGATTTTTACACTCTAAAAACCGCTATCCCAAATTAAGAACCCTCTCAAGAACTCGCAATCTACAATTAATGTATAATGGTAGATAATGCCACTATCTGGAAGCGAAATCAAAATATTTCATCATATGGAGGTCAATATCACCAACAAAGAACAGCAACAATTAATTCTCGATCGTAAATGGGAGAAAAGAAAATAGAATTCTCTCTCTCTCTCACACACTCACACACTTAACCAGAATCAAAAGAACAACTCAAAAACTTGCATATTCGATAAAAAGAAAAACTCGTCGTCAGCGGGGCAAAATATAACACCTGTTTCTATCGTAGCAGCGAAAATGCGGCGGAGGTTATTGTCGTTCGTTGCTGTTCGGCGTTTATGCCAGAGTTTTCAAGTTGGCAGCAACAGTTATAATAGTGTAGTAATCTTAACACAATTGCCCACCACACCAAACAAACAACAACAACAGCGCGGCGAGAAAACTAGACAAACAAGTTCGTATCAAAATAAAATAAAAAAAAAAAACATGACAACAACAGTAACAACAAAACTCAATTGTAGCGAATCTCTGACAGCACTCAACAATGCTCAGAGTACGACGACGCAGCACTACTATAAATATATATGTTTTAAAAACAAAACAAAAAATAGGGTCATCGAATTAAAAAAAAAAAAACAAACAAACAAAAAGTCGCAAAAGAGAGGAAAGAAAATAACTCCCAATTGACATGTTTTAACAACAAAAATTATAAAAAAAAAACATTTAAAAAAAAACGCTCATTTCTAACTAAATCATCGATATTTTTACAAACAAAATATAAAACGTATAAAATTTCCAAAAACAAAGGCAAAAGTTGTGAGGGAATTTGAGAGAGTGGCTACAAATATTCTAAGTTCTGTGCACCATCGAAAGTATAAAAGTGTCTTCCTGTGTGACCGACAGATATATACTCTCAGCCTATGGTTTAAGGTCTTTGAAATTGCACACAGGTTGTTGTCGGTAATTCAATTCGCTTTGAATTTCAATTTACCATTTTTCTAAAATATTGACCCTTTGTATGGGAGATATCAGAAGGAGTGACCCAAAAATTAATGAAAATTTTAACCATTTGTGGGGGAGTTACCAGAAGGAGTGGGGTCCCAATTTTTGGTATGATAAAGATAATAGGTTTCGCAAAGTTTGGCTCCAATCGGATATTCCTTTCGTCTAGTATTGAGTTTGTTAAAATTAAAGGAGTAAACCAATGGGTCCCATCTTCGGACTCCATTTAGGTTTTGTATAGGTTGTGCAAAGATTGGTGCAAATCTAATAGACCGTCGAATGATATTAAAAAAAAAAGGGTTTTGTTGCACAATTTTGACCACTTTGTGGGGGAGGTACCAGGAGCATTAGATCGATATTCGCAATCTTTGAACTCGAACTAAGTTTGGAAGAAATATTACGATATCCAAAGTGTGAATGATGAAATCGGTTACCTCAACCGACCAAAAAAATAGACTGACAGACATTAGTAAATCGACGTCAAATTTTCTGTCCGCGAATGCTAAATTACAGGCAATTCAATTGGAAAACTTGGAGTGAACCTGTTTAAAGAACCTATGTCTAAAACGAATATTTCAATGAGGTACATTTTAGCCGTATCAAAGTGCATATACCCTCATTAGCCATAAGGCTGAAGGTATAATGACGTAGTATGTTATCTTCATTGCTTTATAATAAGGTTTAATATAGATATACATATGTAGCTTCAAATATAAATTGGTGTATCGCAAACCCTATGACGTCTGTCCGATTGATAAGAAATTTAGCATAGCTTGGCGCGAACTGAGTTGTCTTCAAATGAGATATAGGTAACACCATATTAGGTATATTTCAAAATCATTTTGACCTATAGCTGTTTTTGTTCGTCTTAATTTATGAAACACAACACGAAGGTATTTTTTTTTTATTTTGAAACAATGCGAAAAACCCAAGAGAGCATAAATACTACAATACGTTTCCATTCACTAAACAAAAAAATCAAGCAGCAATTGTGTTGTTTGTGTAAACTTATTGTTGTTGCATACTTACCAAAGCAAAAAAGTTAGTATGGCAATCCTCCAAACTAGCGCCGTTTGTCTGATGTGATTGATGCGTCATAGTTCATAGATTTCAGCAACAACGACGACGATACAGCAGCTCCTCATTTTCTTAATTATCATTAATTTGTTTTTGTTCTGTTGTTGCGTTCGTTGTTGATAAATAACCTATAAATGGAGACGGCGGCGGCGACTGTTGCAACGTTAGCGGCCACAACTAATTGTACACAAAACACACAAACACAACAATGAGAAACCAAAACAAATATTGTAGAGTAGTAGTAGTGAGTAATGTAATGTGTTCACACCACACGACGACGTTAGGATTGCGATGACAGGTAGGTGAAGAAGAACGGCGGCGATGTTGTGTCTGCGGCGACGTCGTCGTTTGGCGATTTATCGACGTCTAAAACGAATTTAAAACGCTACGCGTTTTTTTTTCAATGTGATGTTTGTTTGTAGAGATGTTATTTGAAAAACAGCGTTGTTGTAGTTACTTTTAGTATTTCTTCTATTGTTGTATTATTTTTTATTGCTCTCTTCCATTATTGTTATTATTCAAATGAAAGGGGGCAATTTGCTCATGCATTTTTCTGTAGTATATATTTTTTCTGTAGTTGTTGTTTGGAAATTTTGTTTCATTTTCTGATTTCATTCATTCACTGATTTCCATGTATTGTTAACTTTTGCTTTTTATTGCTCTTTATGTTTGTTTTATACTTCACTATATTATTAAATTGTAAAGAAAACACAATAAAAAACATATTTTTTATATATTGCTGCTCAGAATATGTTTGTATAAAAAATAAATAATTGTTAATATGGTTTTTCAATTTATGTATTTTAGTTTTCATTTGTAGATATTTATTAATAAATTATTATTTATATGTAATTTATTATTTATTAATAAATTACATATGATTAAAATCAATCACGTAGTTATAGTAAAATAATTTAGTATGTATTCAATTTTTATTGAATAATAACTTATTTTCATTTTTATTTCTCATCACTTTTTCCAACAAGTTTAACACTTTAGTTTATTTGCCGTTTTGTCATTTTGTGCAAGTCTTTCAGGGGGCGGGCGACCGTTTTGTTAATCATAAACGTCAATAGCCAAACAAATATACCCCTAATCATAATTTGGTTGCTGTTCTCTTTTCTCGTATTTCTTCTTTCTATTTCCTATAGTCGTCTTATTTTTATTTTATTTTTCATGTTATTCTTTTCATTTACTTTTATTTTCGTTTTTGTTTTGCTCACAATAATCTGGCGAAAAATTTAATATATCGAAAGAGGTGAGAGGGAGAAAGAGCGAGAGCGATGATGTGTTCAAGAGAGTGAGGGGGAAGGGCGTTGAAATCAATTGAGCGAGTTGAGTGGAAACCGTAATATTTATTGTTGGTTGGTTGTTTGGTAAAAACCTCACACGATTTATCCAAACAGTAAACCAACAACAACAGCAACTAACGCAAGCTCATTTCCAATGACCAGAGCAGAACAAACCAAAAAATTAAAAAAAATTGCCGAATCACAAAGAGTTGCGTCTCAACAAGAACGTCATACACAGAGATGAGAGAGCAGCATTGGATATTTTCTGTTGTTCTGTGGGAGTGTGTTGTTGTCTTGTTTTTTCTTCTTCTTGTTTCACATAGTAGATTAAAGTGATTTTGTTTTTGTTTTATTTATTTTTTTTTTCTTTTGTGGTTGATATCGACAATGTAGACGACACCACCAACCGACCGACGACCGACAAACAAAGATAATACAATAACGATATGGGAAAAAAACAAACTTTTTTTATTACACACTATAGTAGTTTCTTATTAAAAACATGTTAGTGTGTGTGTGCGTGCTTATGGGTCTGCAAGTAAAGTTGTTGCCTATATATTTTGCTTAGTCGATTAGTAAACTTGCACTTGTTGTTGTTTTTGCTGATGTTGGAATTTCTCAATTTTTCATTTAATTTTGTTATTGTTGTTGTAGTTTGGTTTTGTGGGAGAAGAGTTTACTCTGGCACATCCAACTAGGGCTGGGCGATAAGACACGACACACCAGAGAAGTCTGTTTGTGTGTGTGTGCTTATGTGTTAAACCGTGTTTATTTATTATTCCATTAAATTTTAGCACCCTTTCTTATTTGGGGTGGTTTTCACTTTTAATTCCTTTTTTTGTTTGTTTCACATGAAACGTCAACAGACAACAAATGTCCCACACTAACTGTTCTTTTAATGAGAAATTTTAACAAATCTTTTTTCTGTACTAGGCAAATTATCCATTTTTTTGTTATTGTTTTTTCACATATGTACATTTCAGCAATTTTCCACAAATGACTGCTGGCTGGTTGGGGTTAGTTAATTTTTCATATATTTTTTTATTACTCAGGAAAAAAATTCTTTTTGCACTCATTTCAGATTGAAAGAAACAACACCAAATGTTAGCCCGTGTATACGAGTGGCGAGTAGAAAACAACGAATGAAGGAACGAGACGACGACGACTTTGTTCGCTCGCTGTCTACACAATGGAAATTTTGCTTTGTTGCCGCTGCCATTAACTGTATGGGATGTATGGGAGCGTGCAAGTGTGTTTGTGTGTGTTTTGTGTTGACAACACACAACAGTGTTACCAACATTCATGTATACAGACAGATAAATGTACTATGTGGTGTGTGGGAATTATGTTGTTTGTTATTCACAAAGTTGAGCTGACACCTCGAATGGGGCTTGTGAAAAAACAAAAAAAAAAAAAAAAAAAAAAACGAAACTGGGCATAAGAAATAATTAAAAAAACATCAACAATTTGAAGACTTTTTTGTACTAAATAGTATTTTACAATTCTTCTGTATGTCCAAAATGTGAACAAATGGCAATACTGTTGTCAGGTTGTCATTCTCAATAAACAAGACCCAATATGCAACGCGTAGTGGAGAGGGAGGGTAGGTGAAGTGAATGTTAAAATAAAAACAATAATAGAAAAAAACATTACAAGATAAAATAACTAACCAAGCCGGATAAAGGTCAATAAAATTGTGTAGCCCAACCGACGATCATCTGTATTGCATTCTCTTTTTTGCTGTTGTCCTTTTACATATTCATTCATTGCTTTGTTTTATGTGAGAAAATGAAGTCAACGTCGCCGTCGAGGGCGATGCACGACGACGCATACAAATTTTTCAACAAAACAACAACAACAACGAAAAAGGAACATCAACTTGAAAACAATGGTGGGCTCACAGAAGAAGAGGAAAAAAACAAAAAAAAAAAACGCTAACCACACTCACACATATTTGCACTCAATGTCTACTCTCTGTAAATTTTACTTTCGCTCATTCTCTGTAGCTCACGGTCTTTTGTAAAGATACCTCTCGCACGTTTCTCAAAACGTTTGGAAAAAAGAAGTATGCAGGAAGCAGCAAGCACTTATTTCAAAAGGGGACCTGGTTTAGTTGAAACAAAAAAATATATTGCGGCAAACTGTTATTTGGAAAATTATTTAAAAAAATGTTTTTTTTTTTTTTAATTTTGACGACAGTTGAAAAAAATGGAAAATTATACTAAGTAAATTCAGCCAAGCGTCAAATCAACTTCAAACATTATTTGCATATGTATGTACATATGTAGGTAAGGTAGTACAAACAAAAGAGAAACAAAAACATTTTTTTAATTGTTGTTGCTGTTGTAGTTTTCTTTCTTATTAAATGAACCAACTTCACAGCGGGTTGTCTGCTAGTCTTCTGTTTGCTTGCTTGCATATCAAATTACAAGTTGGTAAGCCATATAAAATTTGAATATTTTGCGCAAAGTATGTTTATCTCTATCTTACTATTCATCATTTGTTAACTACTGTGTAACGCAAATCTGAATACCTTTGCAGAGAAATGAAAATATCATGCAAAACCTTTAAGAAAAAAAAAATATTTTACAGTAAGGGAAATCTTCAAAATTTTTATTTCAAATTTATAAAGAAAAAAAAATTGTGCAAAAAATTTATATAAAAATATTTTTTTTAATTTATTGCAGGTTCTGGAACAAAGCATGTTTCAAATGCAATGCCCATTTTTTAATGGATTAAAATAAAATCAGCTGTTTCTATTGAACCACTATCTAATGTAATGTTTACACAGAACAATTTAAATCGTTGAGCTTTGGGAACAACTCTAGTTTAGTAAAAACGATCAAATTTACCCGGTTATTTGACCCGGAAGTTCGGGTACGGGTACCCGGTTATATCCGGTTCTACGGATCCGGTTAATATAATATGGGTATCATTTTAAAGGTTATAAAAATACCTTTCCATTTTTTTGAAAAACTCCCTAAAAGTCGAACTTGGGTCCATTATAGTCCCTCTCCAAACCAGACCCAAATGATAGACCACGATTTGCCCTTTCCAAAATGGTGCGGTATCTGTTGTGGATCAAAAGATATGGGCCTTAGAACCCTATAAAAACAAGGAAAATCTTTCTACATGACAGAATCTCCTTTTAAATAGCATGGTGTTTTTTGGGTGACCGGCCTTGTTTTACTTTGTAATAGATGACGTTTTTTATATCAAACGGATTTAAATAAAATCGGTTGTATTCATTGACTGACCATCCACCAACCAATGTTATGTTTACACAGATCAATTTAAATTCAAGCAAACTTTTGGGTTTCATATTCTTTCTTTAGTAATAAAACCGTCGTACGGCTCGGGTTGTTTCGGATCGTGGAAACGTTGAAGTTTTTATTTATTGAATGACCAATCAATGTAAAGTTTACATAGGGCTATTTTTTATTTATTTCTTGGGTAGTTAGTATGCAGAAAAGACAGTTAAATAATAATATAATTTTGTGGGCTAAAACCGCATTTACATTAGTCATTTTTACGAAGTTAACCTACTTTATTAGTATTTATTTGGCATACAGTAAAAACTCGCTAATCCGGATAATTGATTGCAGACCCCAATCCGGATTACCGAGATTTCCGGATTATCGAGTTTTATTAATTGGTTTAAATTTATATTAATTTGGTGATAATTTAATTATTTTTATGCTTTTATTAAAAATGAAAATTATTCATTTCAAAAATATGAACTTTGAATATAATAGGTACCATTTTCAATTAAATTTGCAACGATTTTTTTATTAAAATAAAAAGTAACGTATCTTTACAATCCGGATTTTTGAGTCAAATAGGTCAATCAATCCGGATTATAGGGTACGCAATGGGTTGTGAAATGCAGTCCGGATTACCGAATAATCCGGATTGTCGAGGTTCGGATTATCAAGTTTATACTGTATATGCAATAGAATTGAAAATTTAAACCCAATGGGTAACGAGATTCAGTACAATGTAAACATACGATAATGTAGAACAATTCCTATAAAAATTGCTACAGAAATAATGAAACCAGTGAAAGGTGTATGCATGGTACAATAAATAGGTAGTCCATTTACCGCAGCTGATGTCTCGATTAACTGTCAAAGTGCCTAATTTATACTTGAATTCGATTTGCAACCATGGAAAATATTATAAGGAAAAATTTGACATGTGCCGCCGTCTCCTGGTTGTGTTTATGTATATTCTTAGAGGACATAGTGTAAAACGCCTTTTCGTGCTTTTTATATCCGACAGGGTCATTATACCCAAGATATATTAAGAAGGTCACCCAGTAAGCTGTTTGTACTCAAATCTAATGTCAAACACTCGTACTTTGTTTACGTTCTTATAATGAAATCACACAACAAAAAATTTGGATTTTTTTTTAATTCTAAAAAAATTGCAACTCTTATTGGAAAGAAACTCCATTTCTTTTACATGGACAATTATCGATAAATACATACAGCATTTTGCTGTGATAGCTAAGGAGATTTGTTGATAACGCTAGGTTTACATACAACACAACTGATAATTTAAAAATTCTCATTTTATTTCCATTATAAATATGAAATTGTTTTACCAATTACATTGTAGTGTGATTTGTACAAAATATCCCCTCATCCTCCTCCCCCGGCTTAATATCTGAAATAACTACTGGCTAACATGTTCAATATAGGTGATATATAGTAAGAGGAAAATTTTGCACCCTCTCTGTATATATCGTAGATATAGAAGAAATGTAACTGATGACTAGACCTCGGATTTTTGCATATTTTTTATGCTTTATCCGATTGGACTCAAATTTTGTATTTAGGCGTTTCATGCTTTAATTGATCGATATTTGGGGTCATGTCAAAAATATGCAAAAAATATGCAAAAAATATGCAAAATATATGCAAAAAATATGCAAAATATATGCAAAAAATATGCAAAATATGCAAAAAATATGCAAAATATGCAAAAAATATGCAAAATATGCAAAAAATATGCAAAATATGCAAAAAATATGCAAAATATGCAAAAATATGCAAAATATGCACGGTATGCTAGGTCGATATGCGATAAATATATGCAAAAAATATACAAAATATGCATTGTCGATATGCAAAATATGCAAAAATATGCAAAATATGCAAACATATGCAAAATATGCAAAATATGCAAAAATATGCAAAATATATGCAAAATATGCAAAAATATGCAAAATATGCAAAAATATGCAAACATATGCAAAATATGCAAAATATGCAAAAATATGCAAAATATGCAAAATATGCAAAATATGCAAAAATATGCAAAATATATGCAAAAATATGCAAAATATGCAAAAATATGCAAAATATGCAAACATATGCAAAAATATGCAAACATATGCAAAATATGCAAACATATGCAAAAATATGCAAACATATGCAAACATATGCAAAAATATGCAAAAATATGCAAAATATGCAAAATATATGCAAACATATGCAAAATATGCAAAAATATGCAAACATATGCAAACATATGCAAAAATATGCAAAAATATGCAAAATATGCAAAAATATGCAAAAATATGCAAAAATATGCAAAATATGCAAAAATATGCAAAATATGCAAAAATATGCAAAAATATGCAAAATATGCAAAATATATGCAAACATATGCAAAATATGCAAAAATATGCAAAATATATGCAAACATATGCAAAATATGCAAAAATATGCAAACATATGCAAACATATGCAAAAATATGCAAAAATATGCAAAATATGCAAAAATATGCAAAAATATGCAAAAATATGCAAAATATGCAAAAATATGCAAAATATGCAAAAATATGCAAAAATATGCAAAATATGCAAAATATGCAAAAATATGCAAAATAAGCAAAATATGCAAAAATATGCAAAAATATGCAAAATATGCAAAATATATGCAAAAATATGCAAAAATATGCAAAATATGCAAAATATGCAAAAATATGCAAAATATGCAAAAATATGCAAAAATATGCAAAATATGCAAAATATGCAAAAATATGCAAAATATGCAAAATAAGCAAAATATGCAAAAATATGCAAAAATATGCAAACATATGCAAAATATGCAAAAAATGCAAAAATATGCACGGTATGCTAGGTCGCAATATTAAAGATAGAACTTTGAAATTTTGCACATATATTATTATTACTCCTAGGATGTTTGGTATTGGAAATGGGATATATCGGTCCACGTTTTAGTATATCGCCATATAACGGTTATATATGTTTGCATGTTTTATACATATATTTAGCAAATTTTTCATAATGCCCCAAAAATCTAACAGTTGAACCATGAAACGCATACATACACAATTAGATTTCTATAGGTTAAAAATAAAGAAAGCACACAAATTCGAAAACTACCATGATTTTTTTTTTTTTTTTTTGATTAAAATGATTGCATATGTGAAATATGTTGCTCATATTTGCACATATTTTTGCATATATTTTTCATATTTTTTGCATATTTCTCGCATATCGACCTAGCATACCGTGCATATTTTTTGCATATTTTTGCATATGTTTGCATATTTTGCATATATTTTGCATATTTTGCATATGGTTGCATATTTTGCATATTTTGCATATATTTTGCATATTTTTGCATATTTTGCATATATTTTGCATATTTTTGCATATGTTTGCATATGTTTGCATATTTTGCATATATTTTGCATATTTTGCATATTTTTGCATATTTTTGCATATTTTGCATATTTTTTGCATATTTTGCATATATTTTGCATATTTTGCATATATTTTGCATATTTTTGCATATTTTGCATATTTTTTGCATATTTTGCATATATTTTGCATATTTTGCATATATTTTGCATATTTTTGCATATTTTGCATACGTTTGCATATTTTGCATATTTTTGCATATTTTTATTTTTGCATATTTTTGCATATTTTGCATATATTTTGCATATTTTGCATATATTTTGCATATTTTTGCATATTTTGCATATGTTTGCATATTTTGCATATATTTTGCATATTTTGCATATATTTTGCATATTTTGCATACGTTTGCATATTTTGCATATGTTTGCATATTTTGCATATATTTTGCATATTTTGCATATGTTTGCATATTTTCGCATATTTTGCATATTTTTGCATATTTTGCATATTTTGCATATATTTTGCATATTTTGCATATTTTTGCATATTTTGCATATTTTTGCATATTTTGCATATATTTTGCATAATTTGCATATGTTTGCATATTTTGCATATATTTTGCATATATTTTGCATATTTTTGCATATTTTGCATATATTTTGCAAATTTTTTGCATATTTATTGCATATCGACCTAGCATACCGTGCATATTTTTTGCATATTTATCGCATATCGACCTAGCATACCGTGCATATTTTTGGCATATTTTGCATATTTTAGCATATATTTTGCATATTTTGCCTATATTTTGCATATTTTATGCTTATATTTTGCATATTTATTGCATATCGACCTAGCATATTTTGCATATTTTTTGCATATTTTGCATATATTTTGCATATTTTGCATATTTTTTGCATATTTTGCATATTTTTTGCATATTTTGCATATTTTTTGCATATTTTGCATATTTTTTGCATATTTTGCATATTTTTTGCATATCTCGTGCATATGCAAAATATGCAAATATGCAAAAAATTAAAAAATATGAACCCTTCAAATAATTCTAAATCCTTTGAAACGAATTTGTGTCCAATCAGAATTTCGATATCTTCATTATTAAAAAATATGCAAATATGCAAAATCCGAGGTCTACTGATGACCGACCCCACCACAGCACAGCACATCGCATTAAATTCAAATTCCAAGTGTTTTTGTGCGGTCAAAGAAAAAATGAGAAAAATAAAACAACAACAAGAAATGTCGGCAAACCATATTAACTCTGTTCCAATGACAAACAAAAAGGCGAATAAAGTGTGGATCACGATGATGGTAACAGTGGTGCAGCAGCAGCATACAACAGAATAGTTGAAATGAGGGACAAGTGGTGCTCTGTTCATTTACTCGCTACTTTTATATGGGCTTTTTCGTTTTTTTTTTGCAACCTTAAATATTGTTGAGAAAAAAAGAAAAAAAACAAATAAACTTCTACTTTATGTTGAGTTGAATTTTGCTGCAGCCGTCCTTGTTGCTGTTCGGTACACTGCTGGCTGGCTGGCTGCTCTGCTCTTGGCGTTTTACACACTCACTCACTCACAAACATTACACTCTTTTGTGTGTTTTTCGTTGTTTTTTCTTCTTCTTCTACTTGTATCTTTCCCCTTTTAACGGAAATAGCAAAAGAGAACACAAAAAAAAAACGAGAAAAAACTAAATTGCAAAATTACGCGTCATATAGGAATTTTTTTTAATAATTTAAACTTTTGAGAAAATTCATCTTCTTTTTTGGTAATTTTGCCCGATTATCTCCACTTTATTATCACGCCACTTTACAAACTACTTTTATTTCGTTGAAATTTGGTACTGAGTATTTATGCCGTTTATACTTTTGAGTGCATTTATATTTGCTCATTAACAATTTTTTTTATGTTCCACTTTCCATTCAATTGTGATGATTTCTAATCGATATTTTTCGTATTTATTTTTTTAAGGGACATATTTATTTTTGTTGTTTTATTTTGTAGCAATTTTCGGTTTTCGTTAAATATTTTTCTGAGATTCAGGTTTTTCTCTTTACTAACCGTAATAATTAAATTTTTACTTAGATACTAAATAAATGTACACACAACAACGGCGGATGAAGGAAAATATTTTATAATAACGAACGCGACGACAACGAACTGAACAGCGCGTAGAGTAGCATTGGCGACTAACGACGTTGACGTTTGCGACTGCGATGAGAAGACTTGAAATGGCGTTGGCGAGCAGAAAATACAGATTTTTTCATGTTATACACTCATTCAGGGTTGTATTTTTTTGTACACAATTATATGTATTTACACAAGAGATTTTTTTCTGCTTTAATTTAATTTTTAATTGTTTCGCCTTTTCACTTGATAGCTATGTTTATTTGCCTTAGTCATTGCGAAAAAACATAAACAATTTTTATTTATTTATAAATGTTACACACATTTTACACTGATACCCTAATATTTCCACCACTGTATTTCTTCTCATTTCTTTTTTACTTTTTGAGCACACACGACACGCACGCACACACTCAAACAAATTCTTAGCAAAGCCGTATATATTCACATACAACAGCAGCAGACGACAAAATAGCGAAAAATTGATTTTCTCTCACTGTCGCAAATTGGCAACTTTCCCCTCTTTTTTGTTAATATCTCGTCACGTCTTTGATATTCCCCAACCACTCACTCGGTCACATATATGATGCGATTTTTTTGTGTTCGAGAAGTTAAGATTTAATATTTTATAGCCACCTCTAAGCAACAATTAGCGTATAAATTTGCGTTTTAATATTTTTTCGTTTCTTTTTTTGATTTTTTCCATTTTCTCTTGTTATTCACTTTGTTGCAACTATAGTTGTCACTTTCTTGTTGTCGGCAAAAATGCACCCACACACTCGTATTTGTATAGACTTGGGAGTACACATACGCACACATACACGCTCGAACATGTAGCAACAATCAACCTTGTCAAAAATTTTTTCTTCTGAACATTAGCGAATATTGATGAAAATTCACGGAGATACATCACAACGTTTTAGTTTTGAGTTTATTTTCTCATTGTTTAATTTCACAAAAACACTTTTAAACTTTCAGAATGTCTTTTCGACTTTGCTTCGCAAGTTCTCAGAGCCAGATAGTCTTCTGCAAAATTGATTCAATTCGGTGTAACTAGTCATTTCTTTTTGAAACAGAGTTGCCGTCGTCGCTTAAAATCGGTGATATGCTGTTAGTTTGACTTTTCAATGTTGTACGATATATCTGAAGTTTCATTTGGAATACATTTGTTTCGACATAGTTTTTTTTATAAATTAAATTATTTCATTATATACTTTATATATTATTTAGTTAATATAAAAGTATATAAAAACCCTTAGAAAGCATATCAAAATGCATAACGATTAGAAAATCATTATAGCGTTGTGACTGTTAGAACTGTTATAAACTAAAGGGGAAAACACATTCGAAGATTCAAGGACTAAGCAGCATGTTCGCGTTTGTTGTTATTGCGTTAACGCATGCAAAAATTTAAAATATATTTAACTCCGAAGCGCAACGCACATCAATTTCAAGCGATTGTACTATCGTTTCCCTGTGGTCGTTGGCTTAAAGCGAACATTCTGCTTAGCCTTTCAGGCCTGGCATGTTAAGTTGGCTTTGTATGAAATGTCAATTTATAAAGGAATATAAAAGCGGATTTACATATAACATTTGATCATGATTAAAGGACGAATCAGGGTTTATTTTCTTAATCAGGCTAAAACTCCTTGTACATTAGAACTTTTTTACCGGGTTAACCTACTTTATGAGGATTTATTTGACATATATGCAAAGGAAATGACACTTGAAACCCACTGGGTTAACGAAATCTGGTTAAATGTAAACGTACTATAAATTTACCATGATTTACCATACAAAATTAAATCATCGTACGGCATGGTTTATTTTTTAATCATGATCGAAATCATGATACTACTGAAATGCAACGCGGTTTTTGTGCTAAAAAATACAACTCTCTCACAATGTACCAAAATTTCTGGATTTAGTTAATCGACTCGATTCAAAATTGTATATGTAGATATACTTTAAGAGTCTAACTTGAATTTGGACGCCGTTCTCCTTTTTTTTTACAATAAAAGAAACTAACTTAACATCCGAATCCTGAAGTCCTCTCATCTCTTTCCCCCTTAAATTTGTTTCGGTATAGTTTTTTATATACAACATCCACTCGATCTCAATTGACAATTTCATTGCGTATACATCAGTTATAATCCACGGGATTTATATCCTATGGAATTGACATTTGAAATCGAGTGAATTTAAAGTAAATTTACATATACGATTTTAAATCGACTCGATTAATGAAATCCAGAACTTTTTACCGGGTTAACCTACTCTATGAAGATTTATTTGACATATATGCAATGAAATTGATCATTTAAACCCACTGTGTAACGAAATCCGGTAAAATGTAAACGCGGTATAAGCTTTCAGAATTGAAATGTACGCACAACACGTGTTCAGTGGCAATAATTATAAAATGTTTAATATCTTGAAGTTCCCAGCGTCTGTAATCTTTAAATATAAGTTGTAACATCTATAGTTATATCTTAAGAGCAATATTTATAAAATTGGAGATATTTATTTACAGAAAGTATACATTTGTATTTTTTTAAATATGCCATTCGACATGCAAGAAATTTTATGGAATTTATCAAGGTAGATGTATTAGGTAGTCGCATCGACCCAGTTGTTTGTAACATTAAATGTCAAAACAAATTGTTGTAAATTTTAATTCGCCTTAAATAAAAAAATTTAAATAACATTTGAATTTCGTAAATTTTTCCAATTTTACTTCGAGAACACTCGGTAGTAAAAATGTATTTGAGATCTTTTAAACAAAATCTTGGTCAATTTGACCCTCTAAATATTGACCGATCATCATGAAAACATCCGTACTTCTTCGGTGGCCAGTCCTATAACTCATAATTTCGTGGTTTTCGGTCAAAATTATGGTCTGCAAATATAAACCAATCACTACCAAAACAAACAGAAGCCGAATCTACATGCAAAATCTCCAGAATTCAACAATCGTTATAATCTGATTGCCAATTATAATGGAGAGACGGACACATGTCTACAATGATTCTGCTAGTTGAGCGATGATAAACGATATACGAAAAGGATCTAGAATCAATTGGTTTGTTCCCGTACTGCAAGAATCTACTACTTTTTACTACGATAACGAATTTTCCTTTATAATATCGAAGAAAATAGTAAAATCGAGTAGATTCTTGCAGTACGGGAACAGACCAAATATATCGTGCAGCAACAAACTCTTGAGGCAACACATACTTATAAGTCTTGATTTAGATTAGGCGAGTTTACTTGCGGCAAGTCTTTGTTTGTAGGAGAGAGGGGCAAAGGGAATAGAAATGGAAAAAAAAATTGCTCCTACCGACAATTTTCTGGCAATTCGTTTTGTGTTTTTTGTATTTTTTGACATTTTATATTTATTTAAATGTGAAAAACTATTTGAAATTTTGAAACAAATAAAAATTTTTTTTTTTTTGAAACCGAATTGCCTTGTATAGACGCATGAAGCAAGTTCAAAAGAGAACGATAAGAATTGCCGCAAGTAAACTCGCCTAATCTAAATCAAGACTAACATAGAGGTATAGGGAATAAAAACATTTTGTTCTGATTGGTTGAATCATTCATTCAAGTCATTCTGTAATTTAACATATTTTTAACATTTTACCAAAAAAGCGAAAAATGACTGAAATGTAAAGTTGTCTTTTCAAAATTGTTGTTTCATTCACAAAGCATACACATCTTCTTACAAATGTTGTAAAATTCTTCTTCAAACCAATCAATTTCCAAATATATTTTGTTATATTTTTCAAAACATTACACACACAATCCCATATTCTGTATATGACTTTGGCATAACAAGCCACAATATGAAAAAATTATAATATGTAAGTTGCTATGGCCTACCTTACGGTACATTTACATTGTCATCATAAAGAAGGTTAACCCTGCAAAAGGTTTTAAAGTACATGTCGTTTTAAATAATTGTAGCATGGTTAGTCCCCTTTTCCACAGGCAAATTTTTATTTGGCAAATTCTGAGTTTGTAGGCGAGAGGAGTGCGAGGAAGAAAAACAAAACTTTGCCTCTTCAGAATTTGCGGTACACGCAAATTCTGCTTTGCTCTTTTCGTTGAAAACAATTTTGAGGACATTTGCTTTTAACCTATTCGTTTTGCTGACACACATCCGGCTTTTGTTTACAAACCTGTTGAAAAGCAAACGAAAATTTCAAAAGAGAAAACAAAAAATTTGCCAAATAACAATTTGTCTGTGGAAAAGGGGACTTAAATTCATTTAACCAAAATCAGTGAATCTGTTGTTAAATGAGCCCTTATTTTTATATGTTATGCTGTTAGTTTTTCTGTGCATATAACATTTTTATGTATGTCAAAACTTGTACTTTGCATACATATTTTACTATTATTTGCATACCTTTATATGCATTTTTGTTTTAAACGAAAAAGTACATCCCTGGCTTAACTTGTAAAGGCGGCAAGTCCATATTTCACAATTTTTCAGGAGAGACAAAAAACAATCAAACTTTATTTTGAATAAAGATTTTTTAAATCTGTAAATGCAATTTGTTTTTGTATTGTATGTGTAATTTAATTGGGTAATGGCAAAATGAAAAAAATAAGTATTTGCGGAGATACACGCCTTTTTTGGGACTTAGAGCTTTTTCTGTCGCTAAATTGACATGTTTTAATGTACTTAAGACTTAAGTCTTTTCTCGAAAATTGGACTTGTTGCCTTTACAAGTTAAGCCAGCGATATATGTGTTTTAATAGATTCACTTTTTCACAGTATTCACACATGGGAAATTTGACAATACATATGACATTGATGACTCCTTTGACAATGGTTAAATAGTTCCGTTCGTTCATTTTGTGGAATTTGTATCATTGTCAGATGATGTCCACTCCACAGTCGATATTTATGCCTCACACTCATTCGTAAACAAAACAACATATCGTCGATTCCATTTTATGTTTGATCTTTATCAGCAATTATCTCGCATCACCCCGTATTCATTGTATGTGGAACGTTTTTAAATTCGGTCGGTTCAAATACCACGGCCAACATAACTTTGGAAATACAAATAATTAAAAGGGAATAGTGAACACCAAATACACACAAACAATCAATCTATTGCAATTTCAAATGGCAGACACAGCAGATAAGAAAAATTTGTCTATAATCAGGGATCCTAATACTGCAATGAATCGAATATTTATTGGTAACTTACCGGTATGTACACGTGAAGAATTGGAGAGTATCTGTCTGCCGTATGGGAAAGTTTTGGCGACACTAGTCCAGAAGAATTTTGGTTTCGTTCAATTTGAATCGGAGGAAATAGCCAATAAAGTGGCAAAAGCATTGAAAAAATCTACATTCAAGGGGCATACAATCACTGTACGCAATGCAAATAAAAAGAAGCCAGCTGGGCAACAGCAACAAGTTGGCAATGCGGGGAATACTGCAGGAAATTCTGGACAGGGAAATAATGTCACTGCAGGAAATTGGAATCAAAATCCAGTCGTACCTGCAAGCGCGGACGATGATAACGGTTACAATGGTGGTTATAATGACTGTGAGATCATAGTGGTGGATCGTAAAAATACGTAAGTACTTGACAGATTCCTACCTATTGAAGTATTTGTGATTACATATTTATACGATTTATTTACACAGTAAATATGCAGAAATGATTGAGGAACGTCTGAAAAGATTAAATTTACGAGTTGATGTCTTATTTCCCAATGAAGATGTACCTCTGGGTAAAGTGGTATGTAATGTTAATGTAAATGAACAGGCACTTGCTAATTCTTCAAATTTATTGACAGCTTTCTAATATAGCATCGCGTGGATGTTTATATGCCATATTAGTCACAAATCAGCACGAGGAACACAATAGCATAACCGTAAACATTTTATATGGGCAACCGGCAGAACATCGCAACATGCCAGTGGAAGATGCAATTTCTCTAATGGCAGAAGATTTCCGCAGAAAAATGATGCGTGACAAAATAGCGGGTGTACAACAACCCAATCAACTCCACACCGGTAATTTACCAAATCCTGTGCCGATAATACCGGCCGCACCCAATTATATTGCTCCCCCTTTAAAAGAACGACACCCCGATGCTATACAAAGTCTTCTGAATCTTCTGGCCAACAATATGCCACTGACCGTATTACAATACGATCGTATAATTAAATATTTGCAAGACAGACGTCTATTGCAATTGAAAGTAGAATTGGGAGATGCCGAGGAGGCGTCACTCAATCAAGGAACACCAGATCCCGAAATTGAACTACAAAAGAAAATATTGACTATTTTGAATAAACCATCTGTGGCGGAAACCCATTACGATCTAATGTACCCATCGCTAGATGCAGTCAAAAGTGATATACGGCTCTTGGCGCTGCTAAAAGATGGGCGAGTTCAGAAAGCTATCGACACATTGATGGACAGTAGTTTAGTGCCAACCATAGAAAATCTTATGAAGTTCTAAACTTAGGGTTTCAAAGAATAATTTTAGAATATAATAATAAAAAAATAGTATGTACGATTATCTATAACAAAACAAAGAAAACATGTGTATTTATTAGGATCTTTAATTAAGTGGGGGTGTTTTAAGGCCAGGATTGTTTGGCTTCGTTACCAACATATTTGCCACGATATTTCAGACCAGTTACCAATGTCGAACTCTTGGGGAAAGCAGATTGACCGTTGAATTTGGTATCAGTTTCCGAATTGAATCTGAGATAATCAAATTGTATGTGTAGATTTTCGGGAAGTTCCATTGTCTTCAAAGCATCAAGTGGTACTGTTGTGTTTACAGAGGTTTCATAGAATTTAATTACATCACCTAATCATGGAAAACAAAACAAATATTTATTGCATTGCATATTCAAGATGCTCATTTTGAATACATACCAACTGTTTGCATTTCGTAAATCTGCGAATTTGGAACACTGTGTTTGAAATCGGCAAAACAAGCTTCTAAAAACTTGAATTTCTCTTCCAATGATTTTAGCCGGTAATCGGTCTTACTGGAAATCTGTAGTGATCCGCAAATAGCTCGAACTTTGTCGGCGGCATCAGCAGGTGCACTATATGGCTTGTGAGGTCTCAAAAATCTAAGGGAAATATATATTTTTAATATGGATAATTTGCTATTTTATATTAGTTGTACCCTTTGTCAGCTAATGACTGACCCATAGCATCAATTTGACTAGTTTTTGGCTTGGTTGAATAACAACATTTTTGTTCGGCACCCTAGAAGTTTTAATAAAATTACCACTAAATATTATAAGAACATCACTCTGTAAGAGAATTGTTAAATAGCGAATTTAGACAATGCATTTATAATCGTCTCGGCTTCAAACCTGAGATAAAAGAATCCCAACTGTTTAGTCTGCTTTTCCACATGCAAATTTTTATTTGGCAAATACTGAGTTTGTAGGCGAGAGGGGTGCGAGGAAGAAAAACAAAAATTTGCCTGTTCAGAATTTGTCGTACACGCAAATTCTGCTTTGCTCTGTTCGTTGAAAACAATTTTGTTGACATTTCCTTTTGAACCTATTCGCTTTACTGACACACAGCCGGCTTTTGTTTACAAACCTGTTGCTTTAATTTGTGCAAGTGAAATTTAATTTTTAATTTTTGCAATTTATATAATAAAATATATAAAAAAATAAATAAAATATTAAAAAAAATCTTTAAAATGCAAACACTTTTGACTTTTATTTTCTTTCTTTTGTATTTTGATTCGCAAATTTGGCAAAGAAAAATTTGCTAATGGAAAAGCAAACGAAAATTTCAAAAGAGAAAACAAAAAATTTGCCAAATAAAAATCTGCCTGTGGAAAGCAGACTTAGACTGGTATTAAACTGATATACAATTTATTTCTCAGCTGTTATTTGCTTAGTCTTGATTTAGATTAGGCGAGTTTACTTGCGGCAATTCTTGTCGTTCTATTTTGAACTTGCTTCATGCGTCTATACAAGGCAATTCGGTTTCCAAAATATTTCTCTATTTGTTGTTTTTTCACATTTAAATATAGATAAAATGTTAACAAATACGAAATACACAAAACGAATTGCCAGAAAATTGTCGGTGCGAGCAATTTTTTTTCATTTTTATTCCCCTTGCCCCTCTCTTCTCCAAACAAAGACTTGCCGCAAGTAAACTCGCCTAATCTAAATCAGGACTTACGTATATAGTAAAATCTCCAATAAGGATTGCGAATTTTGCGGATTATTAGTGTTTTTAATTTTTTTTTAAATTTAGTATAACATTTTAACTAAAATCTTCTATGATTTGAATAAAAACAAATCATAAAAAATTATCTTGGAATTTTGTATTTTCAAAACTCAAGTTGTCCTACATTGTATTATGTTCGTTCTTTTACTTTCCCAGTAATATTTACTTAGTAAGAATTTGCAGACAGTAAATACGAATATTTCGTTGTGAAGAGAGAATATTGCAAATAGCAAACGAACTTCCAGTAAAAAGATTGTATCGAGACAGCTGATTTAAACTATAAACAATTTGGAGCAAACAAAAAACAGCATTTTTATGTAAACTTTTTTGTTTGGATTTGGAACCTAAAAAATCGTTCGCCAAATTCTCTTGCATTACCTACTTTAATAAATATATAACTATAAATATAAAATATTTAGCAATTTTTGCCACTGAACATTTCGAAGGAAGATATTTTCACTTAAATTTTGAAAGCTGAATACTGTCAAAGGCAAATTTATGAAAAAATTGGAAACATATGACTACATGAGACTACCTAGTATTAAATCAAAATAAAATTCACAAAATAATCAATTTGCTTGAGAACATTTTTGTTGTTAGTTTATAGTACGTTTACATTTAACTGGATTTCGTTAACCCAGTGGGTTTCAATTGTCAATTTCTTTGCATATATGCCAAATATATCCTCATAAAGTAGGTTAACCCAGTAAAAAGTTATAATGTATATGCCGTTTTACAAAACATCAAAATTTTTGATCCTTCTTTTAATGTTTCAAAGTAGTAGTTTGTTGTGAAGTGGCAGCCTGTTGAGGGTATAGTGAAGTAGTTCTATTATTTTGTCTTCTCCAGTTGTCAAATTTTGCAGGAAAATTTTTACTGAGTAGATACTCAGTAGCACAACTGTCAAATCGGCTCCCTCAATACACTCTCTTTTACTGGACTTTTGGGTAAACGAACAAAAGAAGTTATCAACAAATTAAATTTATTTTGAAAATGAAATATTTTCGAATACTCAAACTAAAATTTGAAAAACCTGAATGAAAATCTATCAAATTTGCTTTTCCACAGGCAGATTTTTATTTGGCAAATTTTTTGTTTTCTCTTTTGAAATTTTCGCTTGCTTTTCCATTAGCAAATTTTTCTTTGCCAAATTTGCGAATCAAAATACAAAAGAAAGAAAATAAAAGTCAAAAGTTTTTGCATTTTAAAGATTTTTTTTTTAATATTTTATATATTTTATTATATAAATTGCAAAAATTAAAAATTAAATTTCACTTGCACAAATTAAAGCAACAGTTTTATAAACAAAATCCGGCTGTGTGTCAGTAAAGCGAATAGGTTAAAAGGAAATGTCAACAAAATTGTTTTCAACGAACAGAGCAAAGCAGAATTTGCGTGTACGGCAAATTCTGAACAGGCAAATTTTTGTTTTTCTTCCTCGCACCCCTCTCGCCTACAAACTCAGTATTTGCCAAATAAAAATTTGCCTGTGGAAAAGCAGACTATCGCTTCCACATCTTTCCTATAATTGAGCCATTGCCGCTTATATGTGTAACACATATGAAAATGCAGGGAATTGCGAGTTATTCCACGAAGGAAGATTTGCTTCCTCAAACTTTCCCGGCAGGCAGATTGAGTAAATTGAATACGGGAGCACATTTAATAAAGAACAATTTCAAATTGTATGCGTTCCTAATTTTCCTGTTGGGTGAAAAAAAAAAAACACTATTTGTCAAATTCATATTGATACTAGTATTACGTTGGAATGAAATCAGCTGGGATTTGTTGTTACCTTTTATAATTGTACCATGGAACAGACCATAAATATATCTTTCTTTAAACATGACATAAGAATAAAACCATAGCCGGCAATAAAACCATGTTGCCGCCGACAAAATGTTGTATTCCAAACTGCTTGCTACCAACCAAACAATACACCGTTATTTTGGGCACATTGAAATGAATTTTAACAAAAAATATATTTACAATTAAATGTTGTTAAAGAAATTCGATAGTCAAGCTACATATTGTTCCGAAGTGAAAATATGGAAGGTAAGAAATTATAAGATTTAATTTGTATATAATAATTATTATCGCCTACCTTTTTAGATAAGCATCAAGGAATTCGTCGTTCTCAGCGTTTATTAGCGAAACGTAAACTGATCGAATCTGTGGCGGAAATCCAACCAAAACCAATTGAAAGAAATCCATTGCACACCAAAGATTTTGTAAATACAAAACGTTCAAAATGCAACAAATTACCCAAAACACAAAATTTATTTTCACCTACTGATATCAGAGAGTACGAGGAAGGTGATATATCATTAAATCTTAAGCAAAATTCAGATAAAACACATATAGAAATATGTGGCAATGGAAAAAATACGTTTCAAAGGAAAAGAAGAAAGAAACTACTATTTACGCTTAAGAAATCCGTAAAAAAGTCAAAAAGTTTATCTCACAACAATGGAAAAACCAATGACTGTTATAAAGCGCACCTAGAGACATTAGACCAATGTCATGATATGCGCATGGACTTGTCCAAAATTAAACCAGAAAATAATTCAAATCAATATTTCAGGTAAATATTACAAAAAAGAAATTGTTTGTTACTACAAGGATCTACCACTTTTTACTACGATAACGAATTTTCCTTTATGATATCGAAGAAAATGGGATCTGGATTATCACATTAATGTTATATATGTGATTATGATGTCTGTAGGATACTATTTTAATGTAATTTAGAAATGATGTTCTACCTCTTGATTTTCGGTATTGATCAACCAATGGAATATTATAAATTATTACCATGTCTTTCATATTATCACATTAATGTTATATATTATATTTTTAATATTTTTATTGTAGTGCAGAAAAAGCTCAAATAGATGATGACAAAAAACCAAGAAATAAAAACTATTCCAACACATCGGTGGTCAATAATGATTTAGAATTGAAAAAGAATTTATCGCTCACCCTGCAGAACAAAAAAGCTATACATAAAAAGGTTTCAGATCCCCTGAAAAATAAAATAAAAACAGAAGAGACAAAAGCATCGAATTCTCGACATATTTTAACTTCAAATTTATTAGAAGCGCATCCTGAATCGTATTCTACATCCACGGTTGAGAAAAAATGTACTATCAATTCCGCTTGGACTACAAAAGAAAATAAATTTACACCCAGTTACTCTGGACAGTATATTAAAGAAGAAAATTTTACAAATACAATGCACATATCATCTAAACCCTCAACATGTCGTAAAAGGTAATTGAAAAACATAATATATTTTACATATTAAATAGATTTTATTATTTTTTCAGAGCCGGCTCAATGCCGTCCAAATCCCAAAGTCAAAAATCAGCAAACATTGAAACAACAGACAAAAAACATGTTCGCTCAAAAACGATCAACAAATCTAAATCTAAAAAAACTCATAATAAAAAGGATTCCAATTTAAAAAGTCCAAGAAACACAAATAATGCTGTAAACAGAGAATCACCTTCGAGAATAAACACATTTCCAAACCTGTACCAACCATATTTTAAATATCAACTGCCCCAGGAAGCTATGTTATTTAATCGGCGAAACACAATATCACAAACTTCAATGCTTCCCAATATTTATCCGTCACATTTTAAATATCAACTACCACCAGAAGCAGTTATAAATCAGCCACTAATTATTCAGCCACCGAATATAATAACACCGGAGGAAACACAATCATGTGATCTAAATCTGTCATCCTCATCATCTCCATCGTTGACTGAATCGTTACATGGTGTCTTTAAATTATTAGACATTGAAAAGGTTAAATATCGTTTATATGACTACCATTTAGATGCTTTGGCAATAGCACTGAAGTTACGTGTACAATATTTGCGTGATTTGATCGAAAAAATACTAAAAATGCATCCAAATGTATTGCGTAAAATGAGTACAGCCTTAAATAAAACATTTGAGCCGGACCGTGATTTGTTCGAGAGAGATACACCATCGTCTAAATTTTCATCAGATAATGAAATTATTCCTAGTAGTCAGAAAGAAAATGTGTAATAAAAAGTTATATTTGCAAAAAAAAGAAAATAGTTGTAAATTGAGATCGACCCAGGGTATAATTATTATAAGGTAGGACATAGCTAATTAAGTCAATGTGATGAAGTCCTAAAAAATACAGATATGCGTCATCACATTTGGAAACATTTTGGCCTGAATATTTTTTTCAACCGGCAACATTTTGGTCTGAACATATGGGAACGGAAACAATGGTTAAACAATTTTATCAAACCTTATGTCATTCTTATTACGTCGTCATTAAAACAGCTGATTGCATTTGTTTATTTGTTGTTCCCTACCGAAAACTATTCCAACATGCGTTTCAAATGTACACTTGGTATAATTATAAAATATTATAGTATTATAAATTCTCATAGAGGACGCTAGCCCGGCAAAAAGTTTTTTTAAGTGACTCAACAGGAACGTGTACAATTCGAAATTGTCATTTTTAAAATATTGGCTTTGTATGAAATGGCAATTTATAAAGGAATATTAGAGTCAAACTTGAATTCTCCTTTATACGTTTACAATAAAAGAAACCAATTTAACATCTCGAAGTCCCCTTATGTGTTTTTCCTCTTACTCAAAGTTATGTTTAGATTTGCGAAATCCACCTGATCTCAAATGTCAATTCCGTAGCGTATACGTCAAATATAATCCACTGGATTTGTGAACTGAATTAACGTGACGTATACGCAATGGAATTGGCGTTTGAGATCAAATGGATTTAGTAGTCTAAACGTAGTCAAAGTTAGAGAAAGCAAATCTTTCTTCACGAAATAAGTCGCAATTTCCAACATTTTCATATTATTGCACATATAAGTGGCAAGGGCTCAATTAGAGGAAATATGTGGAAGAAATATAAATATATATGTGATAAATTTTCATTCACGTTTTACAATTTTAATTTGAGGATTCCAAAACATTTCATTTTTAAAACAAATAAGTATTGCTTACAACACCAATTTCCACGTGGTTGTTGTATCGTTTGTTGTACAACAACACTTGCTGTGTTACCTTCTATTAGCTCTGTCTCTTTACTCGATATTTGGTAACAATTGTTATCAAATGTTACTAAATGTTGCCTGTTTACCAAAAAATCCGGTAAAAGAGAGCCAAGTGAGAGAGCAAGTTTGACAGTTCAACAACAACAAACTTGCTGGAGTTTACTGAAAGAATTGTATGCAGTAAGATTTTGCAAACTCAGCCATTTTTGGATCAGCTGTTTTATGAACAAACACAAAAATTATTAAATTTTTTTTTTTAATTTGCAAAGTTCAATTTGAAGTTAAGTTATATAAAAATTACATATATATTGGAAGAAAATTCGTAAGTAATGCAAAGTTTTATTAAATTAGAAACTAATTCCTTATATATTTTTAGCAAGTTCCAGATAGAGGGCAATGTATTGATGCAGGAGGGTTAAATGCTCCCGGGGAACATACCAAATCAATTTTCCTTTTATTATTAATATTAAATGCAATACAAATAATTGTGTTGCAATATCAAAACTTCCTTTGTTTGTTGTTTTTAATTCAACAGCACTTAATCTTGTATATTTATATATGCTTATATATGTTTAAAGGAATATTTTTAAAAACAAATTTCTTTCACAATCTGAAAATTTAAAAACTGAAGAAAATGACAATGTTGTCTGTTTACTTTTCTACCAGTGTTATAGCTTTTTCATTCAACAAAAAGAGAGTATAAAAAAGGTAACTAGCTATATAACTATACAATAGCAGACAATTGCTATTCATTGAACAACTGGGAATGAGTAAATGTTACTGGAAAAGTAACCAGACACACCTATTATTATACCATGGTAATTTGCTATACATTTAATTTGAGAAATAACAGCTGTTTTCCGCTTTCTGTGTTACCTTATAAATAGACCTTGCCTTATGACATTTGTTTTACGTTGTCATTAAAGCGCGCAATACCGGTATAAAACAGCTGATTGCAATTGTTTATTAAAAAACAAGGCGCTCGCACGTGTTCCAATTTGTTTATTTGTAACATTACATTAATTAATTAAATTAAGTCCTGAATTAAAGACAAGACAAAATGCATTTTGATAAAAACAATAGTGCCACCGAAAACCCACCTGCTAATGATTCTCTAGAGACAGTAACTCAGGAAGGCACAAAACGGCGAACAGTTGTGGGGCCGTGGAAAAATGTGTAAGTTCATTGTTCGCGTGTTTTCGTTTTGATACTTAAATAATTTGTATTTTTTATAAAAATTCTCATTTAGTTCCGAATTTAACAAAGTATATGAATGGTTATTTGGTGAAAACTATTCGGCAGCAACGAGGCAACAAGCACTTTCTCAGATTCGCATTTGGAATTTGAGACGCAGTACACAATGTCCGGCAGCTGTTTTGGCGACAGCTGTCATTGTCGAAGTTCAGCAAAAAGATCACCCCGAAACAATATATTCCGCAGAAGATTTACAGACTTTGTATGCGAATGCATTTACCCGATTCTTCAATTTCATGTCGTCAATAATGCAAACGCATAACATGCGAACAATGTATCAAACTGCCAAAGAATTGGGTTTGGAATCGTTTGTGGTGGATTTGCGACACATCTGTGCCCACGGTCAGGTATTGCCTCCGTTACAGGTGTTGAGAAACACAGCAGAATATTGTATTGTTTGGTTACACGATTACTACTGGCGATCGCAGCTGGATAGTATGTGTGATGTTGATGCAACACGTATCAGGCGTAAAGACAGAACTGAACTTGATGACAAGGTATCTGCACTTTTTGAACTGTACGATACCGCCTTGGAGGGACATATGAAGGGGGCCACTAATATGAAGACACTGAAACGCCATGTACATGGAAAACGTTTTCACAGCCTAAAGGAATACTATCAGCAAAACAATTTCGAAAAATTGCAAGATATTTTCGATCACATTGCCAAGGAACTATATGCTTTGGTGAAACGTGATGTTATCATTAAAGATGTATCGACAATCTATATTGGAGCTCTATTACGTATGCGTTATTTTTTCTCTGTGTCCAATATTGATGATTCCGCTAAAGAATTGGAATCTTTAATTACCGTCAATCAAACATTATTCCGCATGTTAGCCATACACGGGTTTTTGGATGATTTATTCTATGCATTAATTGATATTGCTGAAAGTCCAATTGTTGAGGCTAATAAGAGAGCATCGGCAAGCTTCTGGGCGGTGCAAATAGTTAAAGGTTTCAAAGCATTTCGCCAATGCAAACAAATGTACAAAGCCGAAATGGATGAGGTATGATTATATTTGAAAAAAAATATTTGTATAGTTAGTAATCATATTTTTCTTTTTGTTTTAGAATACCGCAATTAGAGAGCCATCATTTTCTCTAAATAATTTAACAGAAATATCGGAGGGTACCCGAGAATTGTATATATATAGCGGTGTTGGTATGAAGAAAACCTTACTTTTTGGTGATAATTTCCGACGACCATGGGTGTGGGTATTTGAACGAGATTTCCTGGAAGAACGTCTTGAGGCAGCCAACGAATATACCGCACCCATTCTGAAGGGGTAGGTACAATTTGGAATATGTAATTACAGAATTTCTGGAAAGTTTTCTTTAATATTTTTATGCTAAACGTTTTAGTCGTGTTTGGATCATATGGTATCTAAATAATTTTGGACCACAATTCTTGAGTAAATATTCGTATATTCTACAATTATGTTTATAAGCCGAAAATAGTCGGATTATTTTTTGAATATTAAATTTGATACACATTTGAAATGACTAAGGGCGTGTCGGTTTTTTGGGTTGCTCAACACTCAGTATAGCGTAAACAGTGGCTTTATTATTTAGAAAATAATAGTATTTATCCTGATTTCATCGTCATTACAAGGAATCCGTCAGTTATGTTTATCTGAAGCAGATATGTAGTAATATCTCAGTCCACGTTTTGTACAACCACCTATGTATACAGCTCTCAATTTGTTAAACGATTAGCCACAATTTTCAAACCCCATACTGGGAATCCGTATTCCTGGAGAATAAAAATCGTTATCACGGAAAATGTTGAGAATTTTCCTATAGTAAAACATTGAGGATTTTCAGAGGATAAAATACATCCTGTAGCTCAATATTTTACCATAGCCCTCAGGCTCCTGCCCGATTTTAGATATTTCCAACCTCCCATTCAATTTTACCTTTGATCACTGTCGTAATTCCTAAGTGTCAGCATTGTAGTTTCTCAAATGATAAAAAACTCTTGACAGAAAAAATTCCCATTAAAATGTCCGACCGAAATCGCCTCCTCATGGGGGAGACTATAAATAATCGATATTTAACGACATTTAAATATTCGTTATAATATAATTTAATTTTTATTTACTTCTATTTTTATTTTTTAGCATATTACCACTTATCGTACCGGAATTAAGTGGCACTGAAGTGCAAACTTTTAGCGAATTAATCGATTGCTATTTTAATGCAAATATTGAGGCTGATAATGAAAAATCTAAAAAATCTCCTAAAGAAAATAATGATGTCTACACTGCCGAGGATTTATTAAATAAACTGAAAAATAATGAGATAACAAAAATGGATGTAGAAGAAATAGATGAAGATGTTGGACAAAATTGTGGTAATTTTAATACCTATGGACTATGGACAGAAGTTGAAGGTACGCAAGAAAAATATACATACACATATATTTTTTTAAATGTCTAAAATTGTTTATTTTGTTTTAATATAGATGATGATTGGAAATCAAGTCCATTGGGACGTGTACCATGGGAATTGTAAAGACAATATAATTTCATGTATACATATATAGATTGTGATGTTAAATATTTTGCATTTGTTTTTATATTAAAATATAAATTATACAAAATAAATTACTTGCGAGTAATTGCATAATGTAACAGAATAGTTTTATTATTTCCTTTATTTATTGATAAAATATCATTTTTTTTATAATTTAAGTACAATATCTCAAAATAACACTATTCAGTAATTAATAAAACAAAAAAGTATGACAATTTTCTGTTTGGGTATATACATACATATTTATTTTATACTACTTGTTTTCATTAGTATTTTATTCTCCTGCTTAATATTCTCAACATCATCGTTCATACCATTTTCATGTACTGCAGAACTTGAATATCCAGCATTCCACGGCTGTAATGAGGAATCGGCAAATAGTAAGTACAATGTTCCACATGCAATTAGTACACCAGCAGTTATCAGAAAGACATTTCTCCAAGCCTCAAATGTTTGCTAAGAAAAATTAGAAAATAAAAGATATAATGGTATGGGGTTATAACTTATAACTTACTTACATTCTCAAAGGTCACAACACCCACAATATAGGCCGAGATAAAACCAGGCATACTACCAACAGTACCACAGAGACCCGATATTATGCCGGCAAAATTTGGTGCTATATCTACCATCGATGACAGTGGTCCAGATGTTCCAGAACCTTGAAACATAACAGCCAGCGAAATAAATGTTATGGCCAATATGGGATTGGTGCCAAAATATGCCAAGGCAATCATCATCACGGCGTTGAGCAAACAACCTTTAAATGGAAAAACATTTACATTAATTTAGTTGTAATATAATGAAACAGCCGATTTTGTCAAAACATTACGCATCTTAATATACTTTCGAAACCTAGATAAAGGTAGAAATTATCGGTCCACTTCCTTCTCATAAAATGATGTACATTTTAGGAAAAATTAATATTACCCGCAGTACGTTTTTATACCATCTACCATAGTATGGGGGGTATATTAAATTTGTCATTCCGTTTGTAACTCATCGAAATATTCATTTCCGACCCTATAATCTGGATCAGGATGAAATTGTAAGACGATCTAGCCATGTTCGTCCGTCCGTACGTTCGTCCGTCTGTTGTAATCACTCTATCTTCTGAAGGATTTGAGATAGGGTTCTGAAATTTTGCATCGGGTTGTCTCTTGTCTGCAGCAGGTTAAGTTCGAAGATGAGCTATATCGGTCCACGTTTAGGCATAGGTCCCATATAACGGCACCCCTAAATTTTCTGTATTTTGCGGTCAACCGAATTGACTGAAATTTGGTACAATGGGATCAAATTGGGTACTAAATGTCTACACAAAAAATTATGAATATAGGTCCACTTTTTCTGGTAGCCCCCATATAACGATACCTCCAATTTTCGGTAATTTGGGGTTCTTAAGCGCGTTTTTCAAGCGAATTCGCTGAAATTCGGCACATTGGGTTCTTATTGGGTACCAAATCTTTCCATCAAAAATTATTTAAAATAGATCCACTTTTTCCGGTAGCCGCCATATAACGGATCCCCCAATTTTCGATATTTTGAGGCATTGAGCGTGTTTTTCAACCGAATTCGCTGTAATATTGTATTTTGTAGTCGTATTTGGTAACAAATCTCCCTCCATTCGGGAGTTGTCCCCATATAACCAACTTTTTTATACTAAAATAGTTAACTGATTTTTACACGTTTTGGGTTGTCTTCCAACATAGTATGGGGGATATTCTGTACTCGGAATTGTATATTTATACCCTACAAAGTATGGAATTCTAAGAAGATTTTGTCGAGTTAAATATCTGTGTTAAAATCATTCTACCTTCGGACGTTATCGAAATAGTAATCTGGTTGGTGGATACCATATATCGCCCTGCTAAATGCCTAAATGGAGGTATTATGAAGGAGGTATTGTGTAAATTGCAGTATTTGGAGGACACATTCTCCACCCCATAAATGCGTTTTAGGGTTTTGAGATTTTATGAAAATCACTTCAAGGTGTACTACCTTAAATTATTGTACCCCGCAAATTGTTCACATTCTTAAATTCCTATATCTGATAAAATGCGAAATGGGTCTCCTCCACTATAAGGTCAGGAACTTCACTTTTCCAATAAAAACCAGTAAGGAAAGTTCAAAAGTCGGACGGGGCCGATTATATGATACCCTTCACCACTTTGGCTACATACAAGAGATGTTAATATCTACAAAATCCTGTAGATAGAACTGACATAGAATTTAATAGAAATTAAATGTGCTATCTAGGTAGATATTTGAACCAATTGAAAAAACCCCATACACATACCATTCTGAAATCAATGAAAAATTGCATTGCAAACGGTCAGACCATGAGTAAAATTATGTATGGGAGCTATATATAAACACATGGACCTAATTGAGCAACCGTTGCATACACCATTTGTGTTTTGTTATCACTCTACATTCAATCTAATACCTTCTGCTAAATTTCGTGTAAATCTAAATCTGAACCGATTTTAACAAAACTTCGCAGACATCCGTCTAGGCTTAATTCAGTACTCTGTGCTGAATTTTGTCCCAATCGGACAAATATTGGGAGTTTGGTGTATCATTCACAAAAATCGGACGAAACTATATATGGGAGCTATATCTAAATTTGAACCAATTTAAACAAAACTTCGCAGACATCAGTCTGGACCTTATTCAGTAGTCTGTGCAAAATTTTGTCTCAATCGGACAAATATTGGGAGCTTGTTGCATTATTCACATAAAATTGGACGAAACTATATATAGGATCTATATCTAAATCTGAACCGATTTTCTTTCAATTTCAATAGGGTTCGTTCTTGGGCCAAATAAGTGAGCTGTGCCAAATTTCATCTAAATCGGATCATAAATGCGACCTGTACTTTGTTCACAAAAATACATGGACGTACGGACACACGGACGGATGGGTAAATCGACTCAGAAAGTAATTCTATGCATATTCTTAAAAGGAACCATGGGTCTATCTCGATTCCTTTTGCCTGTTACAAACATATGCACAAAGACATAATATCCTGTACCACATTGTGGTGAAGGGTATAATGATTATAATTTCTGGAGGATTGATTAGTACCCTAGGAAATAACGATTACTTACATATTGATGTTGCAAATTTTCGAACATTTGTACGACTCATTTTATTATTACGCAATAGAAAATCGGCAAATATTGAAAAAGAATAGGCGAATAACATTCGTAGAATATGTGGGAATCCAGAGAAGACACCAGTCTGAAATGAAATCAATAAATACAATGGAGATATAAAAAAAGGCAATCGATTTGTTAATGGATGTTGTTCGCTAACTCCAAAATACAGAAAAAGAGATCGAAATCCGAAAGAGCAAAGCCCACTGGAAAAGTTATCGAATATAACCATTACAAAAATTGATATATGTTAATACATACCGCTCTTATATCCCAGTTATGAATTATTTTAAAATATGTTGGCGCCTGAGTCATTACGGTAAATATACTCCATGTGCCACCCCATTGTCCAATTACATTCATCCACACGGGTCTTGATGTAAATATGGCGAACCATGGCGTTTTTAGATTATGACTATTTTGTACCGAACTTCCCAGTGATCTTTCAATATAAGCCAATTCTTTGGGACTAATTCGTGGATGTTGGGCCGGTGTATCATAGACTAAATATAACCAGGCAAACCACCATAAGGTGCCCACAATTCCTGTTATGTGAAATACCCAAATCCACGAAAACCAATGTATTACACAGGCAAACAGAGGATATGCCAGCGCTAAGCCTACAGCACTACCAAAATAGGCTGTAATAAATTTACTTCGCTCATTCGGTGGTATCCATTTGCCAGCCATATGGTGCATAGCTGGCCAGGTTAGACCCTAAGAGACAACAAAATTATATAATTAGATAAATGAATTATATGTGTTTATATGTAATTACAGTCAGTAAACCTTGTAAGATCCTTGTTAGGAGGAGTGCCTTAAAGTCCACAAAACAAGCCAAGGGAATTAGAAAGCATATCCAACAGCTAATAACATTTGACAGACCGAACACCAATTTTGTACCATATCTTTTGGCCAATATACCGCCAGGTATTTGTGTTAACCAATATGTCCAGTAAAATGAACCCAAAGCCATAGCCTGTTGATGTTCGTTCCATTGGAATTTTCTTGACCCAGGAGATTCCTGCAAAAAGAGGGTTGTAATTATTTCTGAGAGAGTTTGTTTAAAAACTATTTTTAATTATACCCTTCACCACACTGTGGTACAGGGTATTATGTCTTTGTGCATATGTTTGTAACAGGCAAAAATAATCGAGATAGACCCATGGTTCCTTTTGAGAATATGCATAGAATCACATTCTGAGTCGATTTACGCATGTCCGTCTGTCCGTCCGTCCGTCCGTCCGTCTGTCCGTCTGTCCGTCTGTCCGTCCATGTATTTTTGTGAACAAAGTACAGGTCGCATTTATGATCCGATTTGAATGAAATTTGGCACAGATTACTTAATTGGCCCAAGGACGAACCCTATTGAAATTGGAGAAAATCGGTCGACGTATAGGCATAGCTCCCATAAAAGGGTACCCCCAAATTTTCGGTATTTTGAGGTTCTTGAGCGCGTTTTTTAATTGAATTCGCTGAAATTTGGTACTTTGAGTTCTTATTGGGTAGCAAATCTCCCTATCAAAAATTATAAATAAAGGTCCATTTTTTCGGAGAGCCCCCATATAAGGGTACCCCCAATTTTCGGTATTTTCGGGTTCTTGGGCACGTTTTATAACGGAATTCTCTGAAATTTTGTACATTGGGTTCTTATTGGGTACCAAATTACTCCACTAAACATTATAAAAATAGGTCCAGTTTTTCTGGTAGTCCCCATATAACGGTACCCCCAAATTTTTGGTATTTTGGGGGTTCTGATCGTATTTTTCGACCGAATTGACTGTAATTTAGTTAGTCGAGTTCTTATTAGGTAGCAAATCTCTCCACTATAAATTTTAAATATTGGTCAATTTTTTCTGGTATCCCATATATAAGGGTACCCCTCAATTTTCGTATTTTGAGGTTCTTGAACCAAATTTTTTTATACCATTCACCACACTGTGGTACAGGGTATTATGTCTTATGCATATGTTTGTAACAGGCAAAAGGAAACGACATACACACTTTTGAGAATATGCATATGCGATTTAAGCACGAAATTTGGCACAGCGTAACAAATTAGGCCTAGAATCATGTGTGTTAAGTTTCCTGAAAATTGGTTCAGATTTATATATAGCTCCCATATATATTTTCGTCCGATTAAATGTAAATTGTGCACCAAAGTCCCTATATATCTTTCGATTTGAACGAAATTTGGCACAGCGTAATGAATTAGGCCTAGAATGATGTTTGTTAAGTTTCCTGAAAATCGGTTCAGATTTAGTTATATATCTTATATATATTTTCGTCCGATTTAAGGTAAAGTGTGCAGAAAAGTCCCTATATATCTCTCGATTTGCACTAAATTTGGCTCAGCGTAATGAACTGGGTCTAGATGTGTGCTAAGTTTCCTGAAATCGGTTCTGATTTAGATATAGCTTCTATATCTGACCAAATGAACATATTAGTATCTGTTGCAGAATGACGAGTTTATGGTTCCAAATTCATTTTACTGATCCGTTAAAAATGCGACGTCTGTTAAGATTCATCTGATGAATATACTCAAAGTGGTGAAGGGTATCATAAAGTCGGCCCCGTCCGACTTTACTACTTTCCTTACTGGTTTTTCTTCAGTTTTTGATTTTATCTTTTTATGCCCTTCACCACACTGTGGTACAGGGTATTATGTCTTTGTGCATATGTTTGTAACAGGCAAAAGGAAACGAGATAGACACATGGTTCCTTTAGAGAATATGCATAGAATCACTTTCTAAATCGATTTATGCATGTCCGTCCGTCCGTCTGTCTGTTGATGTTAAATTGTAAACAAAGTACAGGTCGCATTTATGATCCGAATTGGATGAAATTTGGCTTAGGTCGCTTATTCGGCCCAAGGACGAAGCCTATTGAAATTGGGAAAAATCGGTTCAGATTTAGATATAGCTCCCATATATATATTTAACCGATTTAATGTAAACGGTCCCTATATATCATTCGATTTGTACGAAATATGGTACAGCCTAATCATTTAGGTCTTGAATGATATCTTGAATGATAGATATAGCTCCCATATATAGTTTCGTCCGATTTCATGTAAATGGTGCCCCAAAGTCCCTATATATCTTTCGATTTGCACGAAATTTGGCATAACGTACTGAATTGAGCCTAGAATGATGTCTGCCAAGTTTCGAGAAAATCGGTCCAGATTTAGATATAGCTCCCATATATAGTTTCGTTCGATTTCATGTAAATGGTGCCCCAAAGTCCCTATATATCTTTCGATTTGCACGAAATTTGGCATAACGTACTGAATTGAGCCTAGAATGATGTTTGCTAAGTTTCGAGAAAATCGGTCCAGATTTAGATATAGCTCCCATATATAGTTTCGTCCGTTTTCATGTAAATGGTGCACCAAAGTCCACATATATCTTTCGATATGTACGAAATTTGACATAGCGTACTGAATTTAGTCCAGAATGATGTGTGACAAGTTTCGTGAAAATCGGTTGAGATGTAGATACTACTCCCTTTTAAGTAATTGACACACCAAGGAATCAGTAGGATAGGAACAAAACGTACTGAAATTAGTATAACCTAACCTGTGACAAGTTTCGTTGGAATCGGTTCATATTTGGATATAGCTTCCATGTCCGCAATGTCCGCTTGTCTGTCTTTTGAAATCTCGTGAGAGCTCGCAATATTTAAGGTAGGGATTAACAATTTTTGACTATTCCTATGGTGTTTTGTATTGAAAAAGGATATAGATCGGCTTACTCCTCTCCAAAAAGGATATGTTTGGCATTTTTTTGAAACGAAATGGTTGTAATATGGGTATGTGTTCTAATTGAGCAGCAAATCTTTCTACAAAAACATATCAATATAGGTCCATATATCCTTATTGGGAAGTTGGGACTCGTTTTCAACCAAATTGGAATATTGGTCCACTTTTTAGCCCTCATCTAATCTAATTGACTTTAATTTCAGTTTTTATTCTCATTGTTGTTTCACACCAAAAATTCAAATGTTGTCCATCTCATGGTAGAAAGTATAAAAAGTTCCGCCAACTTTTTAACTGTTATTAAACATCTATGCCCTGAATGTGTCAACAAAATTAGCCAGTTTATTGTATTGATAAGTTGGTTGGATTGTTTTAACCTGAAGCGGCCCATGGGAAAATAATAATAAGTAGTTTTTTTGCTTCATCACGATAAGTGATAACGTCCAAAAAATCTGTTTTTTTTTTACAAACACCTAGCTTGTGTCTGTGGTAAATCGATTAAATCTAAAGTAAACAAAAAATATTCCACATAATTTTTGGAAGTTGCAACTGATGTTGAATTCTATCACAGAGATAACCGAAGGGAGAATGAATAAGCACATTTTTTTAAATTGATAAGAAAAAATAATAATAACAATTATTATATAATAATTATTATTATTTTTATTAAAAAATAATAAAAAATAAATAATATACAAGTAAAGAAAGCATTAAGTTCTTCCGGGCTGAACTTTGGATACCCTCCACCATAGGAATACTGCAATTGCAATGACAATACACCAAAAAGTACACCTATACCGATAATTCCGATAAACCGATTTATGTAAACCATTATGTACACGAAATACAAATTTTTAATGGGGATTTTTCTGAAAAGCCCAAAAACGAGGACTGATACTGATAACGCAAGGAAGAGTTTAAAATCCTCAAACTACTGCAATTTAGAGTTCAAAGTTATATGCCTAAAGGAGGATTACATATTGAGTACATAGTGTAGGAATTATCGAATTTTTGGGGTTATATTTATATGAGGGCTATGCATAATTAATGAACAATATATCGTTAGCTAAAATGCAAAAAGGCGAACCTAACAAAAGCATAATTGTGTAGGAGAAGCAAAAAACTGTTTTGAATGAAAACTATAAACATGTCAAAAAAAAAAAAAAAAAATATGCCCGGCAGGGTGATATTGCATATGACGAATAATAGACTATATTTCTTTTAACAAATTCAGTAGTGTTGGCGGTTTATTTGGGATACCATTTGTATTTTGTTTTTGCAAAATAGTCAGGCTGAATCCCAATTTTGTTGTTTTTATAAAAAACAACTATTTATTAGTGGGGAATGTATGGCATTGTTTGCCGAGGGGTAAGGCAGGGAAGACTATAGTTTCGGATCACGCCACTGATCCTCATCAGTTCCCTTAGTTTTTTGTTGGGATATTCTCCCCAGAAGCTATTGCTTCTATACAAAAAACCGTTCAAACCCAAATGTCTCTTGTAACAAAGCGAAGTACTTAGCTGACCAGCGACATAAACTAGTATACAGCAACAAACCAAACAGTTTAACTTGCCTGCGTCTACAACTTCAGTTAACCTCGAAGTGAGGCTCCAGCGAAATTCTCATACAGTTTATGTCGCTGGTCAGCTAAGTACTTCGCTTTGTTACAAGAGACATTTGGGTTTGAACGGTTTTTTGTATAGAAGCAATAGCTTCTGGGGAGAATATCCCAACAAAAAACTAAGGGAACTGATGAGGATCAGTGTCGTGATCCGAAACTATAGTCTTCCCTGCCCTTACCCCTCGGCAAACAATGCCATACATTCCCCACTAATAAATAGTTGTTTTTTATAAAAACAACAAAACTGGGATTCAGCTTGACTATTTTGCAAAAACAAAATTTTTAACAAATTTAGTTATTTCAGTTTAATTTTTGAATTCACAATATTCATTCAAAAAGTAAATTTTCAATTTTTTGTTAGTTACGCCTTTTTGCATTTTAGCTAACGATATGCCAATTTCGAACCCAATAATTTTGTTTTGAATCCCAATTCATTCCTTCAGGAGGTATCATTGTATGGGGGAGAAACCAGTAAGGAAATTTCAAAAGTGGGACGGGGGTGGCCGCAAAAGAATTCCAGGGACTTTAGTGGACTATTTACCTAAAATCGGGGGAAGCTATATATGGGAGCTATATCTAAATCTGAACCGATTTTCACGAAACTTTGCACTCATCATTCTAGACTTAATTTAGTACGCTGTGCGAAATTTCGTGCTAATCGAAAGATATATAGGGACTTTGCTACACAATTTACCTTAAATCGGACGAAGATATATATGGGAGATATATCTAAATCTGAACCGATTTTCGCGAAACTTTGCACACGTCATTCGTGACCTTATTCATTACGCTGTGCCAAATTTCGTGCAATCGAAAGATATATAGGGACTTTAGTGTCATTTACCTTAAATCGGACGAAAATACATATGGGAGCTATATCTAAATCTGAACCGATTTTTCCCAATTTCAATAGGGTTCGTCCTTGGGCCAAATAAATGAGCTGTGCCAAATGTCATCCAATTCGAATCAAAAATGCGACCTGTACTTTGTTAACAATTTAACATGGACAGACAGACGGACGGACATGCATAAATCGACTCAGAAAGTGATTCTATGCATATTCTCAAAAGGAACCATGGGTCTATCTCGATTATTTTTGCCTGTTACAAACATATGCACAAAGACATAATACCCTGTACCACAGTGTGGTGAAGGGTATAAACAGAAGGACAGACTAACATGTAGTTAGTCTGGTTGAAATGTTCCGCTAGGACCTTAAGCATACGGAAAATGTTTTGTTTCCTCTATATGAACATTGCAAATGTTCTTCTGAAGAAGTTTTCTTATCACCAACCACCCAGAATCCAAAATTGCTTGCAGCATCTTTGGCAAAGGCCATTAATAATTTCGTCTAGATAGACAAGCTGGACAGCAAGATATATTAATAAGGTCACCCAGCTAGCGAAAGTCAGCTGATTGACAATTTAAACGCATTGGATTAAACGCATTGGATTAACAAAATCCAGTACAATGTAAACGTACTGTAATATAGAACAATTCCTATCAAAATTGCCACAGAAATAATGACACCAGTTAAAGGTGTAATCATGGCACAATAAATAGGTAGTCCCATGATTTATTTTTCAAGTTGATAGATGAGCTCAAATTAAAAAGCATTGCCATTGTCAAATGAGACCTTCTGTAATTATGCCATGACATAGCCTTTCATTATTTTTGTTATTTTTAATTATGTTAAATAAACACAACGACTTGTTGTGAATGTTTTTTCTTATATTTGACAGAACGAGCCACTAACTACATAGTTGTATTTTTGATTATTCACCTCAAGTTGTATTACCTTGTATTATTGTACCATGCTTATAGCGAACATGTATAAAGCATCTTATATGTTATCTTTATAAAGCATTTTATATGGTCTAAAATATTTTTGAAATGGGTATGATGACCCTATTGCTTACCTCCATGGGATTATCTGTACTTAAATTCATTGCAGCATTACTGGTATCAAAATCCACCGGCGTACCATTGACATTGTTTAATACCATTGACGGAGGACTCAAGTCATGTGCTTGGCGAGATGGCGATGGCGCAATCATATCAACAATTGCAATGTTGAGATTAATGCATATTAAGTAATTTATGGCAAAGCCAACAAATACCACATGCCACAAAACCGTACGACATTGTACTGAAAAAATGTACACAGTTTGTTGGAGATTTATTCAAGATCAAATTTAAATCACTTTTAATAAATTTACCCATTTTTATATTTATTTATTTTAGATTGTATTGATTTCTTTGGCTTCGATTTTCTTTTTCTTTGCTGATAATTTTTACAAACAAATCACCAGATCATGTTTTAGAATTGTTGGTTTTTTTTTTTGGTGTTCAGAGGTTAGCTACTTTTTTTTTTTAATAAAAATGCACTTGAGCTTGAGCAAACAAGTTTCTTTTCGTAATTTAAAGCAATTATTTATTTTGTGTTCTATTTAATATATTATAATGTAAGTTCCGTCATATATTATCGATGTTCAATGTTGGAGTTTTGTTCTCCAACTGATTTTGGATTCGCCATTAAAATAATGTGGGGCACAATTTGTATGTGAAAGATTAGTTGGTCTTCTGATAAGAAGTTTTTTATTTAATCAGAATAAATACATCGTAGTAGTATGACAAAAATAGAATAATGAATGGACTGGCATGGTATGGCTACTAAGAACACCCGATTTCTGATGAGCTTCATCTGAGCATACATTGGGTTAAAGACTTGTAACTTTGCATACATGTATTTTGACGATTTAAAGAAGTAGAAAAAAAATTTCCAATATTACTATTTTCGATGGCGGGCATGATTTCCGATCATTCAAATCTCAAAATTCCAACACTATTAGAAAGAGTACATATCAGGCTCTAGGATTATTGACTTCGTTCAAAAATTAGCAAAATGGAGGACCTAGGGAATGATCACGTGTTAAAATTTGGAACCGATTGGAATTATAGTTTTTGAGTTAATGTGCCCGCCATCCGTAAAAACAATGTTTTGAGAAAAACGCGTTTCATATGATGTTGACACAATAAATCGGCTATATCTTCAAGTGTAGTAGAGATTTTAACTTGCAATTTTAAGGATACATTTTTGAGAAGCTAGAATTTTCTGCAACCGAATATGAGGTTGGAGCCTTCCTTGGGAGGTATGTCGAAATATGGCGGTGAATAAGAAACAACAAAACCAATATGAGACCAGTAAGGGAAGTAGTAAAGTCGGACTGGGCCGACTATATGATACCCTTCACCACTTTGGGTATATTCTACATAAGTATCCTAACAGACGTCGCGTGTTTGTTATATATCTATATCTGAACCGATTTCAGGGAAACTTGCCAGAGATTAATTTATATTACTTCATTATGTTGTGTCAATCGGCCTAGCTATGGATCTTTTTACGAAGCTTAGCAACATCATTCTAGACTTAATTCAGTACGCTATGCCAAAATTCGTGCAAATCGAAAGATGTATAGGGGCTTTGGTACACAATTTACCTTAAATCGGACGAAGATATATATGGGAGCTATATCTAAAGCTGAACGGATTTTAACGAATCTTAGACACATAATTCTAGACCTTAACACACAACATTCTAGACCTTATGTTTTACTCTGTGCCAAATTTCGTGCAAATCGAAAGATATATAGGGACTTTAGTGGACTATTTACCTAAAATCGGGCGAAACTATATATGGGACCTATATCTAAATCTGAACCGATTTTCACGAAACTTTGCACACATCATTCTAGACTTAATTCAGTACGCTATGCCAAATTTCGTGCAAATCGAAAGATATATAGGGACTTTGGTACACCATTTACCTTAAATCGGACGAAGATATATATGGGAGCTATATCTAAATGTGAACCGATTTTCAGGAAACTTAACACACATCACTCTATACCTCATTCATTATGCTGTACTAAATTTCGTGCAAATCGAAAGATATATAGGGACTTTGGTGCACCATTTACATAAAATCGGACGAAACTATATATGGGAGCTATATCTAAATCTGAACCGATTTTCATGAAACTCAGCACACATCATTCTATACCTAATTCATTACGCTGTGCCAAATTTTGTGTACATCGAAAGATATATATAGGGTGCGCAATTGGGCCAAATAAGTGACCTATGCCGAATTTCATCCAAATCGGATCATAAATGCGACCTGTACTTTGTTCACAAAAATACATGGACTGACGGACGGACGGACATGCGTAAATCGACTCAGAAAGTGATTCTATGCATATTCTCAAAAGGAACCATGTGTCTATCTCGTTTCCTTTTGCCTGTTACAAACATATGCACAAAGACATAATACCCTGAACCACAGTGTGGTGAAGGGTATAATGACGGTATAGAGTGTATACCATCTAGCCAAGATGAGGTCAGAATAGCAATCAATCGGCTGAAGAGTAATAAAGCAGCAGGAGCCGATGAATTACCAATCGACCTATTCCACATCATGCACCAGCTGATTAGTACAATTTGGCCAGAGGAATGCATGCCCAATGATTGGTACCTCAGCCATACTGTGCCCCGTGCACAAAAAGGAAACAAGACGATATGTGGCAGCTATAGAGGAATTAGTGTTCTTCCCATTGCATATGAAGTGCTGCCAAATCCTGGAAAAGACCCACGAAAACACATCGAAATATTCCTCCTATTCATTTACTATAAAGTCTTGACGGGACTTATCGGAGCCCTTCAATATGAATGAGGATTCAGACAAGGTGACAGTTTGTCGTGTGATCTGTTTAACATTCTGCTGGAAGGTGAACAGAAATGGCACTCTATATAATGGGTCCAACATTGCTAGTGTTAACAGCCACCTTTGAACAAATTGAAAAGGAGTCTGCCAAATTGGGACTGGTAGTAAGAGACAGCTCTTGGAGTGGTTGCGAGGAAGATTCTCCGGAAGATCTAAGGGTCGATCTGCGTCGACGGAGAATATCGACGTCGAATGAACCATGTATTGTCGACATCGACAGACGGATCGAGCTGCAGAGACTGAGTTGGCTAGGTCATGTTGTGAGAATGGATGAGGATACCCCCACTCAAAAAGCATATAAAAGCGAGCCAAGTGATGGTTCACGCAGAATGGAAAGGCCACGAATTCGATGGAAAGATCAAGTAGAATACAACATCTCGGAGGATTCAGCTTGTCGTGTGACCTTATCCTGCTTTAAAAGGTCATACGAGATACAAAGCTGAATTGAAATGACACTTTGTACCCCAAACAACACATGTTAATCGCCTACGCCGATGACATCGACATTTATGAGTCGAATATTGCAAGCGGTAACATCCACCTTTGAACAAATTAAGAAGGAGTCTTCCAAAGTGGTTCTGGCAGTAAATGTCGAGAAGACCAAGCTGATGGTATCAACGCGCAATACGTCCAGTAGGCTCGGACCAACTGTGGAACTTGAGAACTACAGCTTCGAGGTAGTTAAAGATTTTATATACCTCGGTAACGCCATAAACAAAACTAATGACATCAGTTTTGAAATTCGGAGAAGGATTGTGATGGCCAAGAGATGCTACTATGATCTAAGTATGCAATTCAGAGACAAGGTCACCTCCCGCCAAAACAAACTCACACTCTACAAGACGCTGATACTACCCGTGGTGTTATATGGATCTGAAGCATGGGTACTTGCGCAAGCAGATGATGCAGCTCTTGAAGTATTTGAGAGAAAAATTCTCAAAAAGATCTACAGTGGAACTTGAGAACTACAGCATCGAGGTAGTTAATGATTTTATATACCTCGGTAGCGCCATAAACAAAACTAATAACATCAGTTTTGAAATTCGGAGAAGGATATGTTGGCCAACAGATACTACAATGATCTAAGTATGCAATTCAGAAACAAGGTCATCTCCCGCCAGACCAAGCTCACACTCTACAAGACGCTTATGCTACCCGTGCTGTTATATGGATCTGAAGCATGGGTACTTGAGCAAGCAGATGAGGCAGCTCTTGAAGTATTTAAGAGAAAAATTCTCCGAAAGATCTATGGGCCTATCTGCGCTGATGGTGAATATCGTCGTCGAATGAACCATGAGTTGTACCATCTATTCTCGGACATCGGCATTGTCAGACGTATTGAACTGCAGCGACTACGTTGGTTAGGTCATGTTGTGAGAATGGATAAAGATGCCCCAGTTCAAAAGGCATATAAAAGTGAATCACGCAGAAGGGGAAGACCACGAATAAGATTGAAGTGGATCAAGTGGAACACAATATTGCCGAACAGGCCATGTTCGGCACTATTGTCTTCCACTTGATCTTTCAATTTTCAAAATTTCAACTTCAAATTTGAAAACTGGCCAAAAAGACCGACGCGCTTGGAAATCTTTTTTAATCTCGGCTTATGGAACGAATATTCTGTCACAAGCCAGCTAAGTAAGTAAGTATATATACAATTAGAACTAAATTTAATAAAGTTTAGTACTTTGCATTGATGGATGCACCCACAATGTAAATATGTACATACTCGTACATCATTATAGTTTTCCGTCATTTGGATAACTCGGATAACAGTTTTCTGTCATTTGGATAAAACAGATAATGTTTTAATGACCTTCGGATAACGCGGATAATATTTGTATTTAGTTTAGATAACGCGGATAATGTTTTTACATCATTTGGACAAACCGAATAACGCGGATAATACTTTTTTTGTCATTTGGATAACGCGGATAATATTTTTACGTCAATTGGATAATGCCAGTAATATTATTAGGTCAGTTGGAAACCACGGATAATATTTTTACGTCATCTGGATAAAACGAATAATGTTTTAAAGACCTTCGGATAACGCGGATAATATGTGTATTTAGTTCACATGACGCGGATAATGTTTTTACATCATTTGGGCAAAACGGATAACGCGGATAATACTTTTTTCGTCATTTGGATAACGCGGATAATATTTTTACGTCAATTGGATAATGCCAGTAATATTATTAGGTCAGTTGGAAAACACAGATAATATTTTTACGTCATTTGCATAAAACGAATAATGTTTTAAAGACCATCGGATAACGCGGATAATGTGTGTATTTAGTTTAGATGACGCGGATAATGTTTTTACATCATTTGGATAACGCAGATAATATTTTTAGGCTATTTAGTTAAAACGGATAATGTTTTTACGTCATTTGGATAACGTGGATAATATTTGTATATCATTTAGATGACACGGATAATGTTTTTACTTCATTTGGATAACGCGGATAATATTTTTATATCATCTAGATAACACGGATATAATTTTTCGTTATTTGGATAAAGTTATGTTTATGTTTTTTCGTCATTTAGATAACGCGGATAATATTTTTATGTAATTTAGATAACACGGATAATCGTAATAGGCGTAGGGGATGATAGATACCAAGCAACAGCTCTGATTGGTGAAGTCCAGGCTTATCTTGCTCCCTCTTTCATCTCAATTGTGGGCACTGACCTCCCCGCGGTGCCACCTGGGGAGCTATTTTCATCACCCGTTGAACTTCACCCATAAGAACTATAAAAAAATGGGTTGACGCGTCGGGTTAGTTGCCCACACTCGGAAAACCCCTCCTACTAAGAAAAAGCAAAGAAAAATTAAACCAAACCCACCTAATGTTGACGACCCCCGCAAACGTATAAAGTATCACAATCTGCGAATCTTCACTTGGAATGTGCGCACGTTGTACAGAACAGGCGCAGTTATCGCTTTGGCGGATGTACTCAAGAAGTACAATGCCGATATTATTGCCTTACAGGAAATGCGATGAAAAGGGGCAGGCGTAAGTAAATCAGACGACTACGCACTGCATTATAGCTACCATGACACGAGGCATGAATTTGGTTGCGGATATATGGTTAACAGGAGAATAAAAGACTTCGTCTCCTGATTCACTCCGGTAGATGTGCGAATTGCTATAATCCGCATAAAAGCGAAGTTTTTCTACGCCCATGTTCCGACCGAAGACAAAGATGAACAGACCAACGAAATATTTTACGAGCGCCTAGAAACAGCACATGATCGCTGCACTGGCCATGACATCAAAATTCTGCTAGGAGATTTTAATGCAAAAATCGGAAGGTAAAATATATTTGGCCCCACCGTCGGTAAATTCAGCCTTCATGAAGAAACATCCGACAACGGCATGAGGTTGATTAACTTCGCGGCAGCAAAAAACCTGGTAGTTAGCAGCACCAAATTCAAGCATCTCGATATACACAAGACCACCTGGATTTCTCCTGATCAAGCAACGAAAAATCAAATTGATCATGTTGTGATAGACGGAAGGCATTCATCCAGTGTATTAGACGTTCGATCGATACGAGGAGCAAATATCGATTCGGACCACTACCTTGTAGCAGACAAGGTTCGCAGTCGTATTAATGTTGCAGTAAAGGTGCGATCTAACACAACACGGATACTCGATGTCGAAAAGCTGCAAACACAACAGATAGCAGAAGACTACTCCGCTCAACTTTCCCAACTGCTTAACGAAAGCACCCCTTGTCCCGATAATTATATAGAAGCACAATGGCAGAGCATTGCCCAATCCCTACAAATTGCAGCAAAAGCAACACTTGTCGTAATGCTACTGATATGAAAAACGCAGCGTATAGGGCAACCCTGCGGACAGTAGCAACACGTAATGCGATGGAGAACTATCAGGAGAAAAGGAGAGAGGAGAAATGTATTTTCAGAAAAAAGAAGAAATAGCAAGAAAAACTTAAGCGTGAGCAAATCGAGATGTACAGGAGCCAGAATGAAGTCCGAAAATTCTACCAACGGCTAAAACACCAAACCGAAGTCTTTGGTGCAGGCACATCCGCTTGTAGAGATAAAGAAGGAAACCTGGTGACAGATACAGACAGCGTGCTGAGGATCTGGAAGGAGCATTTTGAAGTGGATACCCCAGAACCAATAATAGATGACGGTATAGAGTGAATACGACGTAGCCAAGATGTGGTCAGAATAGCAATCAATCGGCTGAAGAATAATAAAGCAGCAGGTGCCGATGGGTTACAAGCCGAACTATTCAAGACTGGTGGTCAGATGCTGGTAAGGAGCATGCACCACCTGATTAGTACAATTAGGCTAGAGGAATGTATGACCAATGATTGGAACCTCAGCATCCTGTGTCCCGTGCACAAAAAAATGAGACAAGACGAAATGTGCCAACTATAGAGGAATAAGTCTCCTTCGCATATAAAGTGCTATCCAGTGTGCTGTGTGAACGACTGAAGACAATGGTCAATGACATTACTGGACCATATCAATGCGGCTTCAGACCTGGCAAATCCACCATTGACCAGATTCTCACTCTGCTCCAAATCCTGTAAAAGACCCACGAAAAACACATCGGCGCATTCCACCTATTCGTCGACTATAAAGCCGCATTCGACAGCCCTATCCGTTCAGAGGTGTTTAAAGTCATGTCTACGTTCGGCATTCCTGCAATATTAATACGGCTATGCAGGATAACTTTAAGTGGCACAAGGTCAGCAGTTAAAGTCAGTAAGGACCTATCGGATCCCTTCAATACCGAACGAGGATTCAGACAAGGTGACAGTTTGTCGTGTGATCTTTTTAACATCCTGCTGAAAAGGGTCATACGAGACGCAAAGGTGAACAAAAATGGCACTCTGTACACCAAACAACACATGTTACTCGCCTACGCCGTTAACATCGACATAATGGGTCGAACACTGCGAGCGGTAACAGCCACCTTTGAACAAATTGAAAAGGAGTCTACCAAAGTGAGTCTGGCAGTAAACGGCGAGAAGACCAAGCTGATGGTATCAACGCGCAAGACGTCCAGTAGACTCGGAACTTGAGAACTACAGCTTAGAGGTAGTTAAAGATTTTAAAGACCATGGTACCGCCAAATATAAAACTAATGACATCAGTTTTGAAATTCGGAGAAGGATTAGGATGGCCAACAGATGCTACTATGGTCTAAGTAAGCAATTTAGGAACAAGGCCACCGTGAGCAGAGCTATTGGAGTGTTTGAGAGAATAATTCTCAGAAAGATCTACGGGCCGATTTGCGTCGACGGTGAATATCGGCGTCGAATGAACCACTATGTCGGACATCGACATAGTCAGTGGTATTGAGCTGCAGCGACTACAGTGGCTAGGCCATGTTGTGCGAAGAATGAGAATGCCCCAGCTCAAAAGGCATATAAAAGCGAACCTACTTATGGTTCCCGTAGAAGGGGAAGGCCACGAATTAGATGGAAAGACCAAGTAGAAAACAACATCTTGGAACGTGGTCTTCCAAATTGGTGGTCTTCTTTTTTTAACACATACATTTAAAATAGCGTAGCTATTTTAAATTTTTTGGGGCTACTATAGTAGCCTGGGAATTAATAATAATTCCCATCAGAAAGATGGCCCGCGAAAAAATAAATATTAAAAATACATATATTAACATTTTCTTAAGAAATGTAGAATTCGCGATATTTTTTGAACAGAATTGGTTATCTTTCTGACTACCCGTAAGGATATGGGTATTGCTCACATGTGGAGTAGGGTATTACATTAACCTATTCAAGTTAATATGTGAGAAACATTTTCAGGAAAATAGGAACGAAAGGTTTCCGCCCGCTTAATTATTTTTCACAGACGAAGACAATTTAATGTCCATGAGAAATACCTTTTCCCCGCCACAAAAATGATTTCTTAATTATTTTCCTTAACCCAATTAATGCAATTTTCTTCTCGGTTATGGTATGACCCCCTTTGTCAACCGAACTGATGCAGCTAACCCTCATTATTAGAGATGGGCAGTGGGTAAATACCCAAAGGGTAAATACCCGGTAAATTGGGTAAATACCCGGTAAATTGGGTAAATACCCATTTGTGGGTATTTATTTGGGTATTTACTATATTGAATCGGTAATACAACATCTTGCACCCTATTTCCGGGTTTCTGTTATCAAATCGATTTAGAATGGATAGTTTTACGATACTTTAAAGACGTGGGTAAATACTTGGGTAAATACCCGAGTTTTTACCCAAAAATTGGGTATAAACTCATTAACTGCCGAACCACTTGACATAGGCGGCCAAAATTTTGCACACATGTTTCTAATGTCAAAGCAAATATAGAAATCCAACATGGGGTCCCTGGGTCCAAGTTTTGATATAGCCCCCATATAACCATATCTCCCGATTTAAGGTATTTTTTGTTTATTAGACACATTTTACAACCAAATTGGCTGTAATTTGGCACAGAGTGCTCTTTTTGGGTACAAAATGTCCATGCAAAATTTTATGTATGTAGGTCCACGTTTACTGGTAGCCCCCATACAAAGGTACCCCTATTTTGAGTATTTACCCAAAAATTGGGTATAAACTCATTAACTGCCGAACCACTTGACATAGGCGGCCAAAACTTTGCACACATGTTTCTAATGTCAAAGCAAATATAGAAATCCAACATGGGGACCCTGGGTCCAAGTTTTGATATAGCCCCCATATAACCTATCTCCCGATTTAAGGTATTTTTTGCCTATTAGACACTTTTTAAGGCCAAATTGGCTGTAATTTGGCACAGAGTGTTCTTTTTGGGTACCAAATATCCATGCAAAATTTTATGTATGTAGGTCCACGTTTACTGGTAGCCCCCATACAAAGGCACCCCTATTTTGAGTATTTACCCAAAAATTGGGTATAAACTCATTAACTGCCGAACCACTTGACATAGGCGGCCAAAACTTTGCACACATGTTTCTAATGTCAAAGAAAATATAGAAATCCAACATGGGGTCCCTTGGCCCAAGTTTTGATATAGCCCCCATATAACCATATCTCCCGATTTAAGCTATTTTTTGTTTATTAGACACATTTTACAACCAAGTTGGCTGTAATTTGGCACAGAGTGCTCTTTTTGGGTACAAAATGTCCATGCAAAATTGTATGTATGTAGGTCCACGTTTACTGGTAGCCCCCATACAAAGGTACCCCTATTTTGAGTATTTACCCAAAAATTGGGTATAAACTCATTAACTGCCGAGTCAACTCAACTCAAAATAGGGGTGCCTTTGTATGGGGGCTACCAGTAAACGTGGACCTACATACATAAAATTTTGCATGGATATTTGGTACCCAAATATCCAATGCCAATTTGGCCTTAAAATGTGTCTAATAGGCAAAAAATACCTTAAATCGGGAGATACGGTTATATGGGGGCTATATCAAAACTTGGACCCAGGGTCCCCATGTTGGATTTCTATATTTGCTTTGACATTAGAAACATGTGTGCAAAGTTTTGGCCGCCTATGTCAAGTGGTTCGGCAGTTAATGAGTTTATACCCAATTTTTGGGTAAATACTTAAAATAGGGGTGCCTTTGTATGGGGGCTACCAGTAAACGTGGACCTACATACATAAAATTTTGCATGGATATTTGGTACCCAAAAAGAACACTCTGTGCCAAATTACAGCCAATTTGGCCTTAAAATGTGTCTAATAGGCAAAAAATACCTTAAATCGGGAGATACGGTTATATGGGGGCTATATCAAAACATGGACCCAGGGTCCCCATGTTGGATTTCTATATTTGCTTTGACATTAGAAACATGTGTGCAAAGTTTTGGCCGCCTATGTCAAGTGGTTCGGCAGTTAATGAGTTTATACCCAATTTTTGGGTAAATACTCAAAATAGGGGTACCTTTGTATGGGGGCTACCAGTAAACGTGGACCTACATACATAAAATTTTGCATGGATACTTGGTACCCAAAAAGAGCACTCTGTGCTAAATTACAGCCAATTTGGTTGTAAAATGTGTCTAATAAACAAAAAATACCTTAAATCGGGAGATATGGTTATATGGGGGCTATATCAAAACTTGGACCCAGGGACCCCATGTTGGATTTCTATATTTTCTTTGACATTAAAAACATGTGTGCAAAGTTTTGGCCGCCTATGTCAAGTGGTTCGGCAGTTAATGAGTTTATACCCAATTTTTGGGTAAATACTCAAAATAGGGGTGCCTTTGTATGGGGGCTACCAGTAAACGTGGACCTACATACATAAAATTTTGCATGGATATTTGGTACCCAAAAAGAACACTCTGTGCCAAATTACAGCCAATTTGGCCTTAAAATGTGTCTAATAGGCAAAAAATACCTTAAATCGGGAGATACGGTTATATGGGGGCTATATCAAAACTTGGACCCAGGGTCCCCATGTTGGATTTCTATATTTGCTTTGACATTAGAAACATGTGTGCAAAGTTTTGGCCGCCTATGTCAAGTGGTTCGGCAGTTAATTAGTTTATACCCAATTTTTGGGTAAATACTCAAAATAGGGGTGCCTTTGTATGGGGGCTACCAGTAAACGTGGACCTACATACATAAAATTTTGCATGGACATTTTGTACCCAAAAAGAGCACTCTGTGCCAAATTACAGCCAATTTGGTTGTAAAATGTGTCTAATAAACAAAAAATACCTTAAATCGGGAGATATGGTTATATGGGGGCTATATCAAAACTTGGACCCAGGGACCCCATGTTGGATTTCTATATTTGCTTTGACATTAGAAACATGTGTGCAAAATTGTGGCCGCCTATGTCAAGTGGTTCGGCAGTTAATGAGTTTATACCCAATTTTTGGGTAAAAACTCGGGTATTTACCCAAGTATTTACCCACGTCTTTAAAGTATCGTAAAACTATCCATTCTAGACCGATTTGATAACAGAAATCCGGAAATAGGGTGTAAGATGTTGTATTACCGAGTCAATATAGTAAATACCCAAATAAATACCCGCAAATGGGTATTTACCCACCCCTTGGGTATTTACCCGGTAAATACCCGGTAAATACCATCTCTACTCATTATTGTCCTTGTAATGTGAATGCTGCTACGTTCAATTGCAGGATGTGACAATTATTTCTGGCCTTCTTAAGGTTACTGATGTTTTTTCTCTCATTGCCACCATCATCATCATCGTCGTCACCGTTATTAACCCTCATTTGTAATCGTGTACACCATATTTATTTCTTATTTTCATCATCAGCATCATCATTGCTTAATCTATTTGATTTCTATTTGTTTCGTTTTCCACCACGATGTTTTTTTCTCTCATCTCCTTCATCTTGTGTAGGAATTATTTCAATTTCTTTTTCATCGACTGCTGTTGTTGTGTTTATTGTGCAATACGATGAGATGGTTGGTATTTATTTTCATTATTCGTAACTTACGTTAATTCAAGTCAAGCTCCTTGAAGATTTGTATGCTGATGCTATGTGCACGAAGCGGAGCATTTGTTATCCTGTCTTATCCTTAACATGTGTCCTAGAGTGTCGTATTGGCATTTCGACTTGAGAAAAAAAGTAAGTCGATGTGTTTCTTTTTTTTCATTGGACTTCTTTTCATGGATTCATGGTCTTAATTGAAATTTTATTTAGCGTAATAATTAACTAAACGTAGATTTCAGGATTTGTTTGGTTTTGGTCGTTGTCTTTGCACCAATAGTAATATCCTTTGCTTGGTATATTTCCACCATCTTCAAGCGGGACAAGTGTTGGGGGAGTGCTGTGTTGTTTTTTCGTTTGCATTTAATTTTTATTTAAGCACACGTTGATTTATTTTTATGGCTGACCTTAAGTCCTTTTGGCAAAATCCTTCTTCTTCTTTGTCGGTATTTAATGAACCAAAGAAAAAATAATTATTCTTTAACTAGATTTGGTATGTATTAAAAAAAGTAGATCAGATATTTGTATTTATCTGTGGCGATTAGTAATGAATGCAATGCCATAATTAATTTCGGATTATGGCCAATAAAAGGAGTTAATAAAATTAATACGCATATAAGATGTAATAATTTAGGTTATGTCAAGACAACCAAACACTATCTTGGACTTGTAAAATAGAATCAGGTTTAGTAACGGTTATAGGGAAAGAATGAGAAGTCCACGTATTTCATTTAGACAACTTTACCTGAGTTTGAATAACAATACACAGAGAAAAATAATTCGTATATTATATGTGTAATGCTCAGAAAGTGTGGCCAAGAAATTCTTCGTCGATTTAATTTTTCCATTTTGATTTTATGTTTTCTTCTTTGTAATGTCTTGTCTAGTTTCTTCTTACTTTACCATATGCAATGGTTGGGCTTGTTGTTCGTATAAACACTTGGGGTGGTATTTTCCAAATACAATATATCACTCAGAATTTATATCGAAATAATACATATTAGAGATCGGCAAGTCGTCTGAAATAAGGCAACAATGGAATGCAAAACTAGTCACAATCGAGAGAGTGCAAAGTCGGTTTTTGTTAGCAACAGAAGTCAAATAAACGGTTGCAATAAAAACAAACACTAAATAAAGTGGTAAAAACAGTGGCTTCCTCATGATTATAAGAAATTTTACTTATATTCAAAGCGGTGTACATGTACATGCCATAAAATACAACATTTGTAATTTTTCACATAGAAGTATGGGTTCATTTGACCCGCCAAATATTGACCGATCTTCGAAACAACATATTCCATAATCTGACCCCTTTCTCTGTGTAAAATTTCGTGATTTTCGGGTCATAATTGTGGCCTCTAGTACCTTCTTACTTAGCTGGATAGTGACAGAACATTTGTTTCATAAGCAGACCTTAAAAAAGATTACCAGGTGCGTCGGTCTTCCAATTTCAAAAACAATGATGCGAAATATTATCTTCTACTTGATATTTCATCTTATTCGTGGCCTTGCTTACTCAGACCTTCTGCGTGAACCATCCCCTGGTCCGCTTTTATATGCCTTTTGGGCTGGGGCATCTTCATCTATTCTCGCAACATGACCTAGCCAACGTAGTCGCTGCAGCTCGATACGTCTGTCAATGCCGATGTCCGAGAATAAATGGTACAACGTATGGTTCATTCGACGACGATATTCACCGTCAACGCAGATCGGCCCATAGATCTTTCGGAGAAATTTTCTCTCAAAAACTCCAAGAGCTCCCTCATCTTCTTGCGCAAGTACCCTTGCTTCAGATCCGTATAACAGCACGGGTAGTATCAGCGTCTTGAAGAGTGTGAGTTTGGTCTGGGAGAGGTGGCCTTGTTTTGGAATTGCTTACTCAGACCATATTAGCATATGTTGGCTAACACAATTCTTCCCCGGTATATAAAATCGTTCACTACCTCAACGCTGTTGTTTTCAAGTCCCACAGTTGATCCGAGTCTACTAGACATCTTGCGCGTTGATACAATCAGCATGGTCTTCGAATGACCTTTTCAAGCAGATTATTAAAAAAGTCACACGACAAACTGTCACCTTGTCTGAATCCCCATTCCGTATTGAACGGCTCCGAAAGGGTCCTTTGCGACTATAACTGCTGACCTTGTGCCAGTTAAAGTTATCCTGCATAGCCGTATTAATTTCGCAGGAATGCCAAACGCAGACATGGTTTTAAAAACCTCTGAATGGATAGAACTGTCGAATGCGGCTTTATAGTCAACGAATAGGTGGAATGTGTCGATGTGGGTTTCGTGGGTCTTTTCCAGGATTTGGAGCAGTGTGAAAATCTGGTCTATGGTGGATTTGCCAGGTCTGAAGCCGCATTGATACGATCCAATAATATCATTGGCTTCAATCGTTCACATTTGCATCTCGTATGACCTTTTCCAGCAGGATGTTAAAAAGGTCACACGACAAACGGTCACCTTGTCTGAATCCTCATTCGGTATTGAACGGCTCCGAAAGGGGTCCTTCCGACATTAACTGCTGACCTTGTGCCACTTAAAGTTATCCTGCATAGCCGTATTAATTTCGCAGCAATACCAAACGCAAACATGGCTTTAAACACCTCTGAACGGATAGGGCTGCCGAATGCGGCTTTATAGTCGACGGATAGGCAGAATGTGTCGATGTGTTTTTCGTGGGTCTTTTCCAGGATTTGGCGCAGAGTGAAAATCTGGTCAATGATGGATTTACCAGGCCTGAAGCCGCATTGATACGATCAAATAATATCATTGACCATTGGTTTCAGTCGCTTACACAACACGCTGGATAGCACTTTATATGCGATGGGAAGGAAACGAAATGTTTTACATATCGTTTTGATTCCCTTTTTTGTGCACGGTACACGGGTCGCTGAGGTTCCAATCATTAGACATGCATTCCTCTACCCAAATTGTTCTAATCAGTTGGTGCATGGTACTGATCAGCATCTGATCACTGGTCTTGAATAGTTCGGTTGGTAGCCCATCGGCACCTGCTGCTTTATTATTCTTCTGGCGATTCATTTCTATTCTGACCTCATCTTGGTATACAATCTATACCGTCATCTCTTATTGGTTATGGGGTATCTTCCTCAACGCTACTATTTGATACCAAACGCTTTTCAAAATGTTCCTTCCAGATCTTCAACACGCTGTCACCAGGTGTCCTTCTTTATCTCTACAGGAGGATGTGCCTCCACCAAAGCCTTCGATTTGGTGTTGTACTCGTTGGTAAATTTTCTGGACTTCATTCTGACTCCTGTAGATCTCGATTTGCTCCCGTTCATTTTTCTTGTCCTTCCTCTCCTTTCCCCCGATAATTCTCTCTCGCATTACTTGTTGCTACTGTCTGCAGGGTTACTCTATACGCTGCGTTTTTCATATCAGTAGCATTACGACACTTCTGGCCGTACCACGGGTTTCTAGATGGTGGTCTTTGATACCCTAGTGCTGCATTTGCTGCAGTTTGTAGGGAGTGGTCAATTCTTTGCCATTGTGCTTCTATATTATTATCGGGACAATGAGTGCTTTCGACAGGCAGGTGGGTAAGTTGAGCAGAGTAGGCCTCTGCTTCCTTTCGTGTTTGCGGCTTATAGACGTCGAGTTTCCGTATAACATTAGATTGCACCTTTACTGCTACATTAAGAAGAGTGCGAACCTTAGCTGCTATAAGGTAGTGGTCCGAATCTGTACTCGCTTCACGGACCGATCGATTGATTTCTCGTTGTTTGATCGGGAGAAATCCTTGTGGCCTTGTGTATACAGTTGTCTAATGGAGGCAAATTTATGTCTCGTTTCATGGCAGCTATAATACAGTGCGTAATAGTTTTCCATCGCATTTGCGGTAAGGCAATAATATCGGCTTTGTACTTCTTGAGTACGTCCGCCAAAGCGAAAACTGCGCCTGTTCTATACAACGTTCGCATATTCCAAGTGCAGATTCGCAAATCGCATAGTAGTAGTTTTTGAAATTGTGGTCAACTTACAAGACGGTTCAACCCATTTTTTATAGTTCTTGTGGATGAACTCGCGGCACATATAAGCTCACTATTTCAACGGGTGATGAAATATGCTAAGCCAGGTGACACTGCCGAGTTAAAGTCAATCCTCCCCTACGCCATTGACTATATGCAGCGTAAATCATCTAAGAATATTCCCTTTTAATCCATCTTAAAGTTTATCATATACGTCACACCTGATTTCTTCCGGCGAACTATTAGATTAATTCCTCCTCCCTTCCCCTCACACCCTTTCTGTTATCTCTCGTGGTCGACCATCTAACCAAAAAATTTTAATTAAAATTAATTTCAATTTTAAAAGTTTCTCAACATAAATGTGGTCACACATGAGGAAACTTTTGACTTACCGGACAGACAGAAACACACACACACTTTCCGGCAACAAACACATTTGCCAAGAATAGTTTTCTGAATAGACTAAGACCTTATGATGGCCAACAATAAGAAGAAACACCTTTCACGAAATTTATGGAGTCAAATAAAAAGTGAAAAGTTTAAAGTAATTGAAATTTATTGTCAGCATCTTTTTGTAAATAGAGAAGGAAGAAGACGACTACAGGACTTTCACAAAAAAGGAAATCCTCAGTCATTTGTGTGGACGTTGATGTGAGCAATTAAAACAAAACAGGACTAAATTAACCCCCTTTGTCATAAGGAAAAGGGTTGGCCATTGTAGAAAAATAAAACCAACAACCAAAATTAATTGTGCTTAAAGCCTTAAGGAAGTGTAACAGGATAAGTTTGTATTTAAAACACAAGACATGTTGTCCAAAGGAGGTGGGGATTTTAAAAACACTTGTGGTCCCTTTCTATTTGAGGAAGAGTACCTTGGCAGATGACTTTGACCAAAAACCACAAATTTATCTTCATATCTTTGCAAGCAAACCCAAGGGAATTTTTGTCTTAAGATTTCCCGTAGCATTCAAAGGGTTTGGGAGGGGATTTCGAAATACCTCAAAGGAGTTTGAAGTGTTGTTGTAAAAGAAAAGTATGGGATTGCTTACAACAGCATTACACATGCTGTTGATTTGTTAAGAGATAAGCAAAAATTTACATATGTGGCCCCGTATGGTAAGTGCTAATACAACAGCCGTCACTAATCAGACAACAAAAACCTCTGACTGTCCTGGCTGTATGAAAATAAATATCATGATGAACACCTTATGTGGGAGTGTTTCGTTTTTGATAAGACAGACGACAACAATGGGGTTTAATTTGATAATAAAAAACACCAAGAAAAAATAAAAAGACTTCTAAGACCATAAAGAACACAATATAATTAGTTTTTATTGTTGATATCTTTATCGTTCATTTACCATGACGCCAAACATGTATGAAGAAATATTTATATTCTTTAAAAAATCCAAAAACTAGTCTTTAAATAATCCACGCCTATGATGGTCCTTGAAAAACTAGTCTTTAAATAATCCACGCCTATGATGGTCCTTGAAAAACTAGTCTTTAAATAATCCACGCCTGTTATGGTCCTTGAAAAACTAGTCTTTAAAAAATCCAAGCCTTTGATAGACCCTGAACAGCTAGTCTTTAAAAAATCCACGCCTAGGATATGGTCCTTGAAAAACTAGTCTTTAAAAAATCCACGCCTGTTAAGGTCCTTGAAAAACGAGTCCTTAAAAAATCCACGCCAGCTATTGTTCTTGAAAAACTAGTCTTTAAAAAATCCACGCCTGTTTTGGTGCTTGAAAAACTAGTCTTTAAAAAATCCACGCCTGTTAAGGTCCTTGAAAAACGAGTCCTTAAAAAATCCACGCCAGCTATTGTTCTTGAAAAACTAGTCTTTAAATAATCCACGCCTATGATGGTCCTTGAAAAACTAGTCTTTAAATAATCCACGCCTGTTATGGTCCTTGAAAAACTAGTCTTTAAAAAATCCACGCCTGTTAAGGTCCTTGAAAAACGAGTCCTTAAATAATCCACGCCTATTATGGTCCTTGAAAAACTAGTCTTTAAAAAATCCACGCCTGTTATGGTCCTTGAAAAACTAGTCTTTAAAAAATCCACGCCTGTTATGGTCCTTGAAAAACTAGTCTTTAAAAAATCCACGCCTGTTTTGGTCCTTGAAAAAATATTATTTAATAAATCCACGCCTGTTTGGGTCCTTTTCAAAAATATTCTTAAATAAATCCACGCCTTGTTATGGTCCTTGAAAAAATATTATTTAATAAATCCACGCCTTGTTATGGTCCTTGAAAAAATAGTCTTTAAAAAATCCTAGTCTTTAAAAATCCACGCCTGTTATGGTCCTTGAAAAACTAGTCTTTAAAAAATCCACGCCTGTTATGGTCCTTGAAAAACTAGTCTTTAAAAAATCCACGCCTGTTATGGTCCTTGAAAAACTAGTCTTTAAAAAATCCACGCCTGTTATGGTCCTTGAAAAACTAGTCTTTAAAAAATCCACGCCTGTTATGGTCCTTGAAAAACTAGTCTTTAAAAAATCCACGCCTGTTATGGTCCTTGAAAAACTAGTCTTTAAAAAATCCACGCCTGTTATGGTCCTTAAAAAATCCATGGTCCTTGAAAAACTAGTCTTTAAAAAATCCACGCCTGTTATGGTCCTTGAAAAACTAGTCCTTAAAAAATCCACGCCTGTTATGGTCCTTGGAAAAATGTTCTTTAAAAAATCCACGCCTATGATGGTCCTTGAGAAAATATTCTTTAAAAAATTCTTGTCTTTTGTAGTCCTTGAAATACTAGTCTTTAAATATTCCAAAACTAATTTGTCCATTTAAATTGTATAAACTTATATCTTCAACAAATAATGACTCACTAGACACAATGAACGACACGTGTGTGTTCGTACATTTAAGTTGATTTAAATTAATAATATAAACAAATGAAGACCAAACTATTTAATGATGGCCATTCATTAACAATTAATCCCTTAGTCACAGTCATTCAGGCAGACAGACGGTCACGTTTGTATCTTTCGTCAGAGACAGACAGATGAGAATCATAACTAAAAATGACTGACATTTGAAACTTTCCACAGTTACCTAATACATAAAACTTAAATTGTTCACCCGCACACCCCTTCCAGTACCCCATTCCCTCACACCCAACACAAACGAACTGGTCTTCAGTTGGTTTGTCATTTTTGCTGTTAATATAATTTCACTTTTATAAATTGTTTGTAATTGTCCATAAGACTCATCAGTATTGTCATCATCATCAGACCGATTGCCATCAGAACTCTTTTAGGTAATGACAAAACGACAGACAGTCATCTCTGTCGTACCTTTTTCAGGTCTCCTTGTACCCATATGCGACGGTCTGCTCCAAAACTAAATACTGAGACGATGAACGTCCTCTGTCTGACAGTAACATTTGTTTAGTTTCCAAGGACCTTAAGCTGACGCATTTATTTCCGTTCCAAGTTGTCTTGTCGTTTAGTTTGAAGCTCCTTCGTTTGCCATAAACATAATCTTGCAGTTTATTTTTCCATGTTGATATCTTTATGTGGGATATGTATATTCCCATTTTGGGCAAAAGGATAAAGTGTCCCTTTTTAAAGTTTAACTTTAAGGATTGTTTATGAATTTACATTTATTTACATACATACAGATATCTTTGATATCATGACAAAACATAGCTGCAAGCCGAGATGTCTGTCCGTCCGTCCATCTCTTCGTTTGTCCCTTAAGTAATGTTAATTTACACTTTAAGGATATCTTGACTCCTTTGCATATCTCTTTGAACACTTACCTACGTGTGTTTGTGTGTCTACTCGTACAAAGTATATGTAAATTTTCTTATACGAACGCTCGCACACATGGTCACATTTTTGTAGTCAGCATTTAACATTGCCATAATCTCACATGTGTTGTCCTTTTTCTTGTTTAGTTGTTTTGAAGGACATGACACCGATACACTTGTCGCCTGTCATAGTTTTCTAAATACGAAGGGGCAACTCAAAGATTTCTCCCTTATGTCTTGGAAAGTTTTGCTCTTACCTCCAATTCTTTGGCCAGGAGAGATCCTGTATTTTGTATTTTTTTATAAGATTGTTGTTTCGTTTTGTTGTTATCCTGAGGGATAAAAACTTACTACAAACAGAAATGTCATATAAAGGAGTAAGTTTTATTTACATATTAACATGTTTCTTCATTAAAAGATGTTCAGATAGAAGATGAAAGGGAAGGGTGAAATATATTTCTCAAAGACAATAACGGGCGTGGATTTTTTAAAGAATATTTTTTCAAGGACCAATACAAGGGTGGATTTATTAAAAGATATTTTTTCAAGGACCATAACAGGCTTGGTTTTTTTAAAGAATATTTTTTCCAGGACCAAAACAGGCGTGGATTTTTAAAGACTAGTTTTTCAAGGACCATAACCGGCGTGGATTTTTAAAGACTAGTTTTTCAAGGACCATAACCGGCGTGGATTTTTAAAGACTAGTTCTTCTAGTCTAGTTTTTCAAGGCGTGGATTTTTAAAGACTGGTTTTTCTAGTCTAGTTTTTCAAGGCGTGGATTTTTAAAGACTGGTTTTTCTAGTCTAGTTTTTCAAGGCGTGGATTTTTAAAGACTAGTTTTTCAAGGTGTGGATTTTTAAAGACTAGTTGTTCAAGGCGTGGATTTTTAAAGACTAGTTTTTCTAGTCTAGTTTTTCAAGCGTGGTGGATGTTTTTCAAGGCGTGGACTAGTTTTTCAAGGCGTATTTTTAAAGACTAGTTTTTCAAGACGTGGATTTTTAAAGACTAGTTTTTCAAGGCGTGGATTTTTAAAGACTAATTTTTCAAGGCGTGGATTTTTAAAGACTAGTTTTTCAAGGCGTGGATTTTTAAAGACTAGTTTTTCAAGGCGTGGATTTTTAAAGACTAGTTTTTCAAGGCGTGGATTTTTAAAGACTAGTTTTTCAAGGCGTGGATTTTTAAAGACTAGTTTTTCAAGGCGTGGATTTTTAAAGACTAGTCTGACAGCCTTAAAGCGTGGATTTTTAAAGACCCTCTGACAGCCTTAAGGCGTGGATTTTTAAAGACTAGTTTTTCAAGGTCTCACAGCCATAGGGCGTGGATTTTTAAAGACTAGTTTTTCAAGGCGTGGATTTTTAAAGACTAGTTTTTCAAGGCGTGGATTTTTAAAGACTAGTTTTTCAAGGCGTGGATTTTTAAAGACTAGTTTTTCAAGGCGTGGATTTTTAAAGACTAGTTTTTCAAGGCGTGGATTTTTAAAGACTAGTTTTTCAAGGCGTG